>NC_053024.1:522130751-522188747 GCF_003073215.2 Triticum urartu
TTCCTCCACGATCAGACGTAGAAATTTTATTTTCTTGTTACGATGATTTTCAACTTCACTCTGAAATTCTTTGAACTTTTCAATTTCAGACTTATGTTTCATTAAGTAGATATACCCATATCTGCTAAATCATAATCTGTGAAGGTGAGAAAATAACGATATCCGCACGAGCCTCAATATTCATCGGACCACATACATCTGTATGTATGATTTCCAACAAATCTGTTGCTCTCTCCATAGTACCGGAGAACGGTGTTTTAGTCATCTTGCCCATGAGGCACGGTTCGCAAGTACCAAGTGATTCATAATCAAGTGGTTCCAAAAGTCCATCAGTATGGAGTTTCTTCATGCGCTTTACACCGATATGACCTAAAGGCAGTGCCACAAATAAGTTGCACTATCATTATCAACTCTGCATCTTTTCGTTTCAACATTATGAATATGTGTATCACTACTATCGAGATTCATCGAAAATAGACCACTCTTCAAGGGTGCATGACCATAAAAGATATTACTCATATAAATAGAACAACCATTATTCTCTGATTTAAATGAATAACTGTCTCGCATCAAACAAGATCCAGATATAATGTTCATGCTCAATGCTGGCACCAAATAACAATTATTTAGGTCTAAAATTAATCCCGAAGGTAGATGTAGAGGTAGCGTGCCGACCGCGATCACATCGACTTTGGAACCGTTTCCCACGCGCATCGTCACCTCGTCCTTTGCCAGTGCCCGCTTATTCCGTAGTCCCTGTTTCGAGTTGCAAATATTAGCAACAGAACCAGTATCAAATACCCAGGTGCTACTGCGAGCTCTTAGTAAGGTACACATCAATAACATGTATATCACATATACCTTTGTTCACCTTGCCATCCTTCTTATCCGCCAAATACTTGGGGCAGTTCCGCTTCCAGTGACCAGTCTGCTTGCAAGTAGAAGCACTCAGTTTCAGGCTTAGGTCCAGACTTGGGTTTCTTCTCCTGAGCAGCAACTTGCTTGCCGTTCTTCTTGAAGTTCCCCTTCTTCTTCCCTTTGCCCTTTTTCTTGAAACTAGTGGTCTTGTTAACCATCAACACTTGATGCTCCTTCTTGATTTCTACCTCCGCAGCTTTCAGCATTGCGAAGAGCTCGGGAATAGTCTTGTTCATCCCTTGCATATTATAGTTCATCACGAAGCTCTTGTAGCTTGGTGGCAGTGATTGGAGAATTCTGTCAATGACGCAATCATCCGGAAGATTAACTCCCAGTTGAATCAAGTGATTATTATACCCAGACATTTTGAGTATATGCTCACTGACAGAATTGTTCTCCTCCATCTTGCAGCTATAGAACTTATTGGAGACTTCATATCTCTCAATCCGGGCATTTGCTTGAAATATTAACTTCAACTCCTGGAACATCTCATATGCTCCATGACGTTCAAAACGTCGTTGAAGTCCCGATTCTAAGCCGTAAAGCATGGCACACTGAACTATCGAGTAGTCATCAGCTTTGCTCTGCCAGACGTTCATAACATCTGGTGTTGCTCCTGCAGCAGGCTTGGCACTTAGCGGTGCTTCCAGGACGTAATTCTTCTGTGCAGCAATGAGGATAATCCTCAAGTTACGGACCCAGTTCCGTGTAATTGCTACCATCATCTTTCAACTTTGCTTTCTCAAGGAACGCATTAAAATTCAACGGAACAACAACACGGGCCATCTATCTACAATCAACATAGACAAGCAAGATACTATCAGGTACTAAGTTCATGATAAATTTAAGTTCAATTAATCATATTACTTAAGAACTCCCACTTAGATAGACATCCCTCTAATCCTCTAAGTGATCACGTGATCCAAATCAACTAAACCATGTCCGATCATCACGTGAGATGGAGTAGTTTCATGGTGAACATCACTATGTTGATCATATCTACTATATGATTCACGCTCGACCTTTCGGTCTCCGTGTTCCGAGGCCATATCTGCATATGCTAGGCTCGTCAAGTTTAACCTGAGTATTCTGCGTGTGCAAAACTGGCTTGCACCCGTTGTAGATGGACGTAGAGCTTATCACACCCGATCATCACGTGGTGTCTGGGCACGACGAACTTTGGCAACGGTGCATACTCAGGGAGAACACTTCTTGATAATTTAGTGAGAGATCATCTTATAATGCTACCGTCAATCAAAGCAAGATAAGATGCATAAAAAGATAAACATCACATGCAATCAATATAAGTGATATGATATGGCCATCATCATCTTGTGCTTGTGATCTCCATCTCCGAAGCACCGTCATGATCACCATCGTCACCGGCGCGACACCTTGATCTCCATCGTAGCATCGTTGTCGTCTCGCCAATCTTATGCTTCCACGACTATCACTACCGTTTAGTAATAAAGTAAAGCATTACATCGCGATTGCATTGCATACAATAAAGCGACAACCATATGGCTCCTGCCAGTTGCCGATAACTTGGTTACAAAACATGATCATCTCATACAATAAAATTTAGCATCATGCCTTGACCATATCACATCACAACATGCCCTGCAAAAACAAGTTAGACGTCCTCTACTTTGTTGTTGCAAGTTTTACGTGGCTGCTACGGGCTTAAGCAAGAACCAATCTCACCTACGCATCAAAACCACAACGATAGTTTGTCAAATAGACTCCGTTTTAACCTTCGCAAGGACCGGGCGTAGCCATACTTGGTTCAACTAAAGTTGGAGAGACAGTCGCCCGCAAGCCATCTATGTGCAAAGCACGTCGGGGAACCGGTCTCGCGTAAGCGTACCGGTAATGTTGGTCCGGGTCGTCCTGTTCCAACATACCGCCGAACCAAAAGTATGGACATGCTGGTAGGCAGTATGACCTTTATCGCCCACAACCTCACTGTGTTCTACTCGTGCCTATAACATCAACATAAATAACCTAGGCTCTGATTCCACTTAGGGTTCGTAGTAATTTCAAAAAATTTCTACGCACACGCAGATCATGTGATGCATAGCAACGAGAGGGGAGAGTGTTGTCTACGTACCCAAGCAGACCGACTGCGGAAGCGATGACGCAATGTAGAGGAAGTAGTCGTACGTCTTCACGATCCAACCGATCAAGTATCGAAACTACGACACCTCCGAGTTCGAGCACACGTTCAGCTCGATGACGATCCCCGGACTCCGATCCAGCAAAGTGTCGGGGAAGAGTTCCATCAGCATGACGGCGTGGTTATGATCTTGATGCACTACAGTAGCAGGGCTTCGCCTAAACTCCGCTACAGTATTATCGAGGAATATGGTGGCTGGGGGCACCGCACACGGCTAAGGAATAGATCACGTGGATCAACTTGTGTGTTCTAGGGTGCCTCTACCTCAGTATATAAAGGAGCCAAGGGGGGAGGGGGGCGCCGGCCAGGGAGAGGGCGCAGGAGGAGTCCTACTCCTTCCGGGAGTAGGACTCCCCCCCCCAATCCTATTCCAACTAGGATTCCCAAGGGGGAAAGAGGGAAGGGTGGCCGGCCACCTCTCCTAGTCCTAATAGGACTAGGGGAGGGGGGAGGTGCGCAGCCCCCTTGGGCTGCCCTTTCTCCTTTCCACTAAGGCCCATGAAGGCCCATATGGCTCCCGGGGGGTTCCGGTAACCTCCCGGTAACCCGGTAAAATCCCGATTTCACCCGGAACACTTCCGATGTCCAAACATAGGCTTCCAATATATCAATCTTTACGTCTCGACCATTTCGAGACTCCTCATCATGTCCCCGATCTCATCCGGGACTCCGAACAACCTTCGGTACATCAAAATATATAAATTCATAATGAAACTGTCGTCATAACGTTTAGCGTGCGGACCCTACGGGTTCGAGAACAATGTAGACATGACCGAGACATGTCTCCGGTCAATAACCAATAGCAGAACCTGGATGCTCATATTGGCTCCTACATATTCTACGAATATCTTTATCGGTCAGACGGCATAACAACATACGTTGTTCCCTTTGTCATCGATATGTTACTTGCCCGAGATTCGATCGTCGGTATCTCAATACCTAGTTCAATCTCGTTACCAGCAAGTCTCTTTACTCGTTCCATAATACATCATCTTGCAACTAACTTATTAGTTGCATTGCTTGCAAGGCTTAAGTGATGTGTATTACCGAGAGGGCCCAGAGATACCTCTCCGACAATCGGAGTAACAAATCCTAATCTCGAAATACGCCAACCCAACATGTACCTTTGCAGACACCTGTAGAGCACCTTTATAATCACCCAGTTACATTGTGACGTTTGGTAGCACACAAAGTGTTCCTCCGGTAAACGGGAGTTGCATAATCTCATAGTCATAGGAACATGTATAAGTCATGAAGAAAGCAATAGCAACAAACTAAACGATCAAGTGCTATGATAACGGAATGGGTCAGGTCAATCACATCATTCTCTAATGATGTGACCCCGTTAATCAAATGACAACTCATGTCTATGGCTAGGAAACTTAACCATCTTTGATTCAACGAGCTAGTCAAGTAGAGGCATACTAGTGACACTCTGTCTATGTATTCACACATGTATTATGTTTCCGGTTAATACAATTCTAGCATGAATAATAAACATTTATCATGAAATAAGGAAATAAATAATAACTTTATTATTGCCTCTAGGGCATATTTCCTTCAGTAAGTCTTCAAGGTAGACTCCCAAACCTTCATAGACTTCGTTCATCGGCAATCCACAATGTTCTTTGATGCTCAGAACGCGACGCCTAACCGGCTGGAGGATGCACAGTCCTCAAGTGTAATAAGTCTTCAGATCACACAGACAAGAAGACTTAAGTGATGCCCAATTCTATCTAGCTCTGGTGGTTAGGGCTTTATCCTCGCAAGGAATTCTCTCTCAAAGGCTTCGAGGTGGGTTGCTCTCAAACGACAAAAGCCGTACTTTCAATCTGAGCAGCCAACCATTTATAGCCACTTGGCAACCCGACCTGATTTGTCCGAAATGACCCTGGGTCACTAAGGAACTGACACGTGTTCCAACGGTCAGATTTCAAACTCACACGGCAACTTTACTTGGGCTACAAGCAAAGCTGACTTGTCCGACTCTGGACAAGATTCGCTCTCATAGTCTTCACTCGAAGACATAGGTTTTTGGTTTAGGCATCACTTCAGTCATTCTGACTGGTTCTCTTGGACCCCACTTAACAGTACGGTGGTTCCTATGACTCAACACAAAAGAAAAAGAACTACGAAAGATCTAAGTCTTCGAGCTCCATAGGCTTCATATAGTGTCTTCTCTTGTCATAGTCTTCAATGTGAATATCTTCATATACCACCTTTGACTTCAATGTCTTCATACATTTTTAGGGGTCATCTCTGGTAGTAAAACCGAATCAATGAGGGACTTCTACCTGTGTTATCCTGCAATTCTCACAAACACATTAGTCCCTCAACTAGGTTTGTCGTCAATACTCCAAAACCAACTAGGGGTGGCACTAGATGCACTTACAATCTCCCCCTTTTTGGTGATTGATGACAAACTAGTTGAAGTTTTCAATGGGGAATATAATCTGTGAAATTGTAAAGGATAAGGAATTGTCTTCATAAGTTGCAAGGGCTCCCCCTGAAGATGTGCATATAAGTTAATTTGCTTTTGGAATGCAAATGCACATGGCAGGTTGTACTTGTGGAGATCCACTTCAACTTATGATGACAATCCACTATGCATGTGAAAGTATATGAAGATAATGACATGCATAATGGAAAATGGACGTCTGCAGAATGAGCTAAGTGCGGAATTTATCGTCGCACATGCGGAATTTATCTTCGCAAAACAAGGTGGCAAATAAGTAGCAGACGACCATCTAGTTTAAGTGTTACAACTCATAAGAACCAAATGTAGCAAAAACGAGAGTTGTAAGCACGAAGCAAAATATAAGGCACCCGCCCATATGGACCCGCTTGAAGACTATCAATCTCATATGCTTCTCCCCCTTTTGTCAGTAATGACCAAAAAGGTTTGAAGACATAGAGCCTCTACTCGTTCCCATGAGGAGTAGGTGAAGTAGCAGGGTTGTTGGTGTTGTTTGGCGGTGCAGAAGAGCTTGGAGGTGCTGAAGGAGGTGGCGGTGAAGTAGCATCGTCTTCTTCCTCAATAATTCTGGCAGTCACTGTGGCAGCAGAGGAAGAGAACTCAGAGTCTTCAAGGGATGGAGTTCCTAGCAGCACAGCCCTTCGAGGAGGTGTGGAGTCAAACTTGAATCTCTCAGTGAAGCCATCCTCTTGAAGATCAGCTTCAGAACACATCATCGTGAGCCCTTTCCATGTGCGGCGACAGGTTTCATGGGCAACGAAAGCATTCTTGGTGGCAAGATTTCGAGTGCGATTAACATCCACCAAGAGGCTTTTCATCTGACGCTTCAGCCAGTCATGATGCCTATCCTGTTTCTGATGTAGAGCCACAAGAAGCTCTCGGTCGTTGAGAACACGAGTGCGCTTCTTGGGTCTTGGAGCAGTGGCACTGTCAGTGGCTTCAGTGGAAGCAGGGTGTGGTGCACGTGTAGTGCCAGCCAAAGGATACACCCGAGAAACTGCTTCAACTCCTTCAACGTTCTGAGTAAAACTCTGATGTTCTGCATTCTGAAGACTTAGAGGTTGCTTGGCAGGCTCAGAATATATGGCTTCAGTAGACATGTCCACGTCAGGCAAGAAGATCCGATGGTTGCGGGCTGAGGGCTGATACGAGATGGCGGAGTGTAGCTTGATCAGCCGCATGACCCAAGGGGCGTAGAACTTCAAACCAAACAGATCAATGCCTGATGCAGCAAGTTGGCGTATGAAGAAGTCCTGTGCATTGAAGCATTTGCCATGAAGTATATAGAAGACCAAAGTCTTCATTGCACCCTGAAGCTTGGCATTTGGAGAGTGCCCTTTGATAGGCCAGAGAGTTCGCCTGATGATGTGATAGATGGTTCTTGGCAGATACTCAAGGTCTTCAACGAAGAACTCTGTGGGATAAGCAGCATCTTGGGGCAATGGCTTCATCATGCTGAGCATCTGACTCATATCAGGTTCTGGCCGCTGAAAGATGCTCTCAATAGCTTCAGCATGCAGCTGACAGCCTTGCTCGAAGAGATCGCCAGGAGTGGGCAAGCCAGTGAGCTCAATGATGTCAAATGCATTGGCTTCATGATGAACGTTGCCAGTCATCCACTCCAGGACCCAAGTCTTCGGATCTCTGCTGTACCCTCTGATGTGAAGTGTGGCATAGAATTGAAGCAGCAGCTCTTCATTCCAATGCTCTTCGTCAGTAATGAACGGCAGCAGTCCAACTTCCTTGAAGCAATCTAAAGCTTCTTCCAGACAGGGCAGACCAGCTATAGCTTCAACGTCAAGGCGCTTGTGTGGGAAGATGCGACCTTGGTTGTAAAGAATGCAAGAGTAATAGCTTCGCTGAGGATAGCTCCAGAACCGATCAGATGATATCCTTTCCCTTGAGTAGGGGTTCCTGGAGCTATTGAAGAACGTGTTGTCTGCCCTGAAGCCATTGATGTTGAAGGAGCCAGGTGCTGATGCAGGACCTGGAAACCTTGGCAGTCTTGGGATTGGCTTCTGGACCTGAGGCCTGTGCTCAACATGATAGTTGAATTGGGGACCGGCAGCAGACTCAGGAACAGAAGTGGCGGGATCAGTGGCTTCGCTGTCTTCTGAAGCTTTTGCTGGGGAGGGCTCCACATTAGCTTCATTGGTGGTTGTGGCAGCCTCACGATTTTCATCCTCCACTTGACTAGCTGGAGGGTCGGTCACAAGCACATTCTCCTGGAGAACTGCTTCTTGGTGGGACAGGGGAGTGGGATCTTGTGGGACTCCTTCTGCGGCTGATGCAGCCGGAATGTCTTCAGCAGAGACTTGAGGCCTTGGACCTTTGCGAAGCCTGCGGAGCGCAGACGACGCCTGTGGAGTTGGAGTGGGCTGGGCCTCATAGTCTTCTTCCTCTTGTGGGCGATCCCCATGAAGCATCCTGTGCAATTGGCGTCAGTGGACGACCAATGCTGATGAGTTCGCTGTTTTCAAACTGAGGAAGGACTGCACCATCGACTACATTGTCATGATGACCAATGTCTTCAGCAGCGAAGGGATCAGCTGCTGGAATGTCTTCAGCTTCATGAGCCTCTGTGGAAGCAGGCTCATGAATTGTCAGTTGTCGTTCAGCTTCAGGATAGACCATAGAAATGGGTTCAACTATCAAGGGCTCTGTGGAAGCAGCCCGAGCTTTCTTGGTCTTCCTCTTCTTCTTGGAGGGGGCAGTAGGAGAGGCTTCAGAGTGTTTCCTCTTCCTGGCTTCAGCCTCAGCAGTCCTTGTCTTCTTGAGCTCTGAAGCTGTTGACCGGCTTTTTGGCTTCGAGCCAGTCAGTCTAGTTGGGAAGACAATCGGAACTGCTTCTTGCCTTGGTGCATCAGGTTCAGCCGTAGCAGGCTTCTTCTTCTTCTTTGCGGCCATCCTGGGGTCGATGCCAGGACGCCCAAGTGCCTTGCGCTTCTCAGCCTCATTATAGGCTTGCACACATCTGTCAGCCAGAGTCTTCATGCGCTCACGCGAACCCTGAGCTTCTGCACGCTTCTTCACAAAGGCTTCCTTGAGCTCGTGCATCATTGTCTTGAAGTTCTTCACTTCTTGCACGCTGAGCTTGGCCATATGCTTCTTGAACTGAGCCTTTTCATAGTCAATCTTCTGCTTCAGTTCAACAATGCGCTGGGCAATAGCAAGTTCTGAAGCAATGGCGCCTTGGAAGGCGACACTGAGGCCAATGGGTAGCTGCAGATCTTCAAAGCTGATGTTTGGCGTGTCAAACCACTCGTCAATGAAGTTGTGGATGATGGTGACATCAAAGAGAGGCAGATCATTGAAGATTTCTGCTTCTTCTTTGCTCTTGATGAGTTGCTCAAGAGCGTCATCTGCAAGATCTTCATCACTTGACAAATCAATGTCGTCATTGCGCAGAATGGCAGCAGCTGTTAGCTCTTTGCCAGTGTGAGACAGAGGCATCTTGGCCTTCTGGGGCTTGGAGACGCGTGATAAGTCTTCAGACTGCACACTGTCTTCAGGAGGTGCAGTTGCCAGGCTTCGCCCTTGAGATTTTTGGTGAAGGGGCAGGCTTTGAAGCTTTTGGCTTCTTCAACTGCTTTGGCTTCGGCACTGCAGGCGCGTCATCAGACTCAGTGTCAGCTGCAGGCTCATTCACTGCAGTCCCTTGAACCAAGATGTAGGTGATGAGGCCTTCAAGGTTGGCGAAAGGACCGATGACATTGGGTTCTGCATGTCGTGTGCCATCTGCCCTTGGAGATGAGGGACCAGGGTTGAAGTCTAACCCAAAAGTCTTCTTGTTCTGCTTCGCTGAGTTCTGAGCAAACTGGAAGTTGCGCTTGAACAGATTGTCGTCACGACACCATAGCAGTGACGACGAGTGTGCATCAGCAGGCTGTGGTCCACGGACCATGCATGGATAGAAGCCTTGAGCAATGGCTTCATCTCTGGACCTGGGTAGAAGATTCTTGAATAGGATGTCTCCCCACGGTCTCTTGATGGCGTTTTTCTCAGCATACTCCTGGGTCACAAATCTGTATTTGAACCATTGTTCTGCCCAATATCTTCGAATCCATTGGATTCGGGTCTTGCGCTGACTGTAATCCTCTTCAGGATCTGTCTTGTACATTTCTGAGAGTTCATCTGGCAGATCTCTGGAGGTCTCACCACGACGCTTTCTGCCACCCTTCCTTGCTGCTTTCTCTGAAGCCATAAACTTTAACTTGAAAGGCTTCAAGACGTTCAAAGGCTTCAAAGGTTTTCGTTTGCTGGACCAACAGGAACTGGCTTCGGGAGAATTTATGTGATGCTGTAAGAATTCTGCAAATGAATGCAGACTATGAGAACCAAAGGATTCTCCCACGGACATGTACCTGTGACAGCATTAAGGTGCGAGGGAAGGGGAAGAGGTCATATGCATTCTCAGAAGATTTTGAAGATAAATCAATTTAGAAGACATTGACCTCATCGTGCGAAGACATTCACTCATAGATAAGAAGTTGGTTCCAGATTTGTACGAATCCACAGATCAGTACAAGTGAGGAATCTAACTACTTTGTGAAGCACAAGTGAATATACTAGGCATGTTATGAGATGCAGTATGAGAGAGATCTAGCTTGTGTGAACAGAAACTGCTTGTGGTAGAAAGTGACAAATCCATAGGATCAATGGTGCTGTAAAAGAGGAAGTTTTATTTACCACACTAAGAACTGCTAGACGGAGTGTAAGATGAGGCCGAGCAGTTCGATCTTCCGTGCCCTAACTTGGCGACGGAGGACACCTACGGCGACGGCGGAGAGGACGATGTCCGCGGTCGGCGTGAAGACGGCGTCGGAGAGGTTGCGGCAGCGAAGCGCTTCGTCGCCGGCGTCGTCGAGGGCTAGCGGTGGCGCTAGGGTTCGTGCGAGGGTGGAAGAAGAGATAATGACCGCTGTGAGTGTGTATTTATAGGCACAGGGGCGGCACTGTGCTATTACACAGGTGCCCCTGGCGATTCGCATCTGAGGAACACGTGGCCATTATGCGGAATTTTGGGGTTTGTTCCACGTCCCACGCACGCCTGGATTGTCGGGTGGTCGTTCCTACTTCTCCGGATTTCATGTGGAGGAATGAGCATTGAAAACGGACTTAATGGTTGTCTCTGTATCTTCTGCTGACAAGGACGCAGAGAAGACATTCGACAGTTTCAATAGAATGCATATGACTTGGAGAGATAGAGTTTGAGATAGAAAGCATAGAGAGGTTAGGGTCCGATCACATTCACTTAGTTCAAAAGATTCAACACGAAGACATAGCTATAAGTGAATGCTGTAGAGGACAGAACACTAGTATATATATATATATATAATCAACATAGTGAAGATAATCATGAAAATATGTTGAGATCGAAGCCAAACCAAATGTGAAGACATTGCAAGGTAACGCCATGAGTGAAACACTTCAAAATAGAACGTTTGGTGGTGGCGTTACCCACCGTATAGGAAGTATTAGACCCAGACACGGCGCACAATTATCGTGGCGCTCCGAAGTCAAATTCCACATTAATGTATTCACACTTAGAATGTATGTCTTCATTGATTGAAGATATACTTTACTTCGTGTGTTGCACATCTAAGTCATCAATATGCATAAGGGTTAGGATGTGTGCCTGATCACAGGACATTTGAGGATTCCAGGATATTTAGCTCACACCGTAACTTGCAAAACCTCTTCTCATCCAAGGGCTTGGTGAAGATATCTGCCAATTGCTCTTCAGTGTTGACGTGTATGATATCAATGTCTTCCTTCACAACATGATCTCTGAGAAAGTGATGACGAATTTCAATGTGCTTTGTCTTCGAGTGCTGAACTGGGTTGTTGGCAATCTTGATGGCGCTTTCGTTGTCGCAGTAAAGTGGCACTTGCTTCAGATGAATGCCATAGTCCTTGAGTGTTTGCTTCATCCACAGAAGCTGAGCGCAGCAAGATCCAGCAACAATGTATTCAGATTCAGCAGTGGAGAGAGATACACAGTTCTGCTTCTTTGAAGACCAACATACAAGTGATCGTCCCAGAAAGTGACATGTGCCTGATGTAGACTTGCGATCAACTTTGTCACCAGCATAATCAGCATCCGAGAATCCAACCAGATCAAACTCTGAGCCCTTTGGATACCATAATCCTAGAGTTGGGGTGTGCCAAATATCGAAGAATTCGCTTCACAGCTAAGTGATGCGACTCCTTTGGTGCCGCTTGAAATCGAGCACACATGCAAACACTAAGCATAATATCTGGCCTAGATGCACATAGATAAAGTAAAGAACCAATCATGGAGCGGTATACCTTTTGATCGAACTCTTTACCATTGTCGTCAGGACCCAGATGATGTTTGGCTGGCATTGGTGTTGTGAAGCCTTTGCAGTCTTGCATACCGAACTTCTTCAGGCAATCTTTGAGATACTTCTCTTGAGATATGAAGATGCCATTGCGTTGTTGTCATATTTGAAGACCAAGGAAGAACTTCAGCTCCCCCATCATGGAAATTTGATATTGCTCTTGCATCATATATCCAAATTCTTCACTATATTTCTGATTGGTGCAGCCGAAGATAATGCCATCCACATATATTTGGCACACAAACAGTTCACCATCATATGTCTTTGTGAAGAGCGTGGGATCTAGGGAACCAGGTATGAAGACTTTGCTCTTCAGGAAGTAGTTGAGTGTGTCATACCAAGCCCGAGGGGCTTGTTTGAGGCCATACAGTGCCTTGTTGAGCTTGTATACCATGTCAGGATGTTTTGGATTTTCAAAGCCAGGAGGTTGTGCAACATACACTTCTTCTTCAATCTTGCCATTGAGAAAAGCACTCTTCACATCCATTTGATATAGAAGTATGTTATGATGATTTGCATAGGCCAACAGTATGCGTATGGCTTCAAGTTGAGCCACAGGAGCAAATGTTTCATCGAAGTCAATGCCTTCCACTTGAGTATATCCTTGAGCAACGAGACGAGCTTTGTTTCTGACAACTTGACCATGCTCATCTTGCTTGTTGCGGTATATCCATTTGGTGCCTATTATATTGTGCTTCCGTGGATCAGGACGCTTAACCAGTTCCCATACATTATTCAGCTCAAACTGTTGAAGCTCTTCTTGCATAGCTTGAATCCATTCAGGTTCCATGAAGGCTTCTACAACTTTCTTGGGTTCTTTTATTGAGACGAATGCGAAGTGCCCACAGAAATTTGCTAGCTGAGTTGCCCTTGAACGAGTGAGTGGACCAGGTGCATTGATGCTATCAATTATTCTTTCAATCTGCACTTCATTGGCAACGCGAGGATGTACAGGGCGAAGACTTTGCTCTTGCTGTTCATTGTCGTTGTTGGAAGGAATGTCTTCAGGCTGAGCATTGTCTTCATGTTGATCAGGTGCTGAAATGATAAGTTCTTCTTCAGGATGAGCTTCAGAAGGTATAATTTCTCCAGTTCCCATTAGCTCGATTGATTCACTGGATGGAACTTCATCTAGCACATTTGACAGCTGCTCTCTTTGTGAACCGTTAGTCTCATTGAACCGCACATCCACTGTTTCAACCACTTTGTAATGAAAGAGATTGAAGACTCTGTAGGAGTGCGAATCCTTTCCAAAAAGAGAGAGAAAACCCATTGTGCTTTGGTGCAAATTTTGAGGTGTGATGTGGGTCCTTGATCCAGCACCTTGCGCCAAATACTCTGAAGTAACTGACATTTGGCTTCTTGCCAGTAAGGGGCTCATAAGATGTCTTGTTCAGTAGCTTGTGAAGATAAACACGATTGATTGTATGGCATGCAGTATCAATGGCTTTGGGCCAGAATTTTCTTGGGGTCTTGTATTCATCTAGCATCGTTCTGGCCATCTCAATTAGTGTTCTGTTCTTGCGTTCGACGGCGCCATTCTGAGCGTGGCGTGTACGGGGCTGAGAATTCATGTGTGATGCCCAAGGTATCAAGATATGTATCAAGGCCAGTGTTCTTGAATTCAGTGCCATTGTCACTTCTGACGTGCTTTATCTTGGCGCCATAATTGTTCATAGCTCGATTGGCGAAACGTCTGAAGACATCCCTGCACTTCAGTCTTGTAAAGGATTATGTGCACCCAAGTGTATCTAGAGTAATCATCAACAATAACGAAGCCATAGAGGCATGCAGTAGTAGTAAGAGTTGAGTAATGAGTGGGACCGAAAAGATCCATGTGAAGCAGTTCGAAGGGTCGAGTAGTGGTCATGATTGTCTTCGAAGGATGTTTGGCCCTCGTCATCTTCCCTGCTTCACAGGCACCGCATAAGTGGTCTTTCTTGAACTTGACGCCCTCGATGCCTATGACATGCTTCTTCTTCGCAAGGGTGTGGAGGTTCCTCATGCCAGCATGTCCAAGCCTCCGATGCCAGAGCCAGCATTCTGAAGCCTTTGCTAGAAGACATACTGCAAGCTGTGGCCCTGCTGAGAAATCTACCACGTACAAATCATCTTTTCGATACCCTTCAAACACTAGAGACTTGTCAGATTCCATTAGTACAAGGCAACGATATTTTCCAAACATTACGATCATGTTCAAATCGCAAAGCATTGAGACAGACATTAAGTTGAAGCCAAGGGATTCAACAAGCATGACTTTATCCATGTGTTGATCCCTTGAGATTGCAACTCTACCTAGACCCAATACCCTTACTTTTACCAGTGTCAGCAAATGTGATGTGGCTCTTGTCGGATGGACGTAAGGTTGAGTCCATAAGAAGACTTCTTTTGCCAGTCATGTGATTTGTACACCCACTGTCAATAATCCATTCTGAAGACGCTGGTGTCGTACCCTACAGTGCAGTTAGGGGGATAGGCTTCACCAAGAGCATTGTGAAGCAAAAACATTTGACGAACCAGTGGGTTATGAAAGCTTAGATCCAGGTTAGGACTAATAGGGAGAGTAGCAAGCGATTCAGGTACGAAGTACATAGTAAGACCATTTGGGCATTTGATCTTGCGCCCTACAAGATGTTTAAGGTCCCCAGCAATAGCGTCAGACGATTTTGGTTTTCTGCTGGAGACCTTTCCCTGCAAAAGAGAGTTAAGCCTTCTTAACCACCCACATCTTCAAGGGTGGCTTAGAAGCAATAAGTCTAAGTGCAGCATCTGAGAATTTTGGCTTTGAAGCCTTAGCAAACAGTCTTGCAGGCGGACAATAGTACTCATAAGAATAAGCAGAATAGTTCTTGGTCTTATGAACATGGCGGTTTGATGAACCGCTCTCATATTCATATGCCTGAGTATGGTTTCCCTGCAAAACATTTGCGTTAGTGCGACTCAGGTGAGTCCTCTGTCTGTATGAAGCCTTTGGACCGTATGAAGCCTTTGGTCTGAGGTTTGTCTTCTTCACGTGAGGTGTCATGATGACATTCACAGGAAGACTCTCCAGACACCTTTTCGGAACCCAGATCTTCTTCATAGGCGGTCCATTCCTGCAGTTAGTACCAATGTACCTGGCAAACACTTCACCATTCTGATTCTTAAACAGTATATAGTTTGCATCAAAGGATTCATCAATGATAATGGGGTTAGCACAAGTGAAGCCAGATAGATTGGATGGATCTGCTGAAGGTTCCTTTGCAGCAACCCACATGGTTTTGGGGTACTGCTCAGGTTTCCAGTAAGAGCCATCTGCATTCATTTTCCTTACGAACCCTACACCCTCTTTCCTAGGGTTTCGGTTCAGAATCTGCTTTTTCAGGACATCACATAGCGTCTGATGCCCTTTAAGACTTTTGTACATCCCTGTTTCAAGCAATGTCTTCAACCTAGCATTCTCATCAGCAATAGCGGTGGTATCCTCAGCAGAGGGGTTAGTTACCGCATCAACAGTTGAAGATATTGCAACAGCAGTAGCAGTAGAACATTCAGCAACAGAAGTAGCATTATCACGCTCAATGCATTTAAGACATGGTGGTTCAAATCCTTCCTGAGCGGGACTGATCTGTTTGGCGCGAAGTGACTCGTTTTCCGTTTGAAGATCTTCATGAACCGCTCTCAATTTCTCAAGATCTTGCTTCCTTTGAAGATAATCATAGGAAAGCTTTTCATGAGTTGTTGAGAGAGTTTCATGACGACTTTCAAGTTCCTGATACTTAACATGAAGATTTTTTATGTCTTCAATTAAGGATTCAGATCGAGTCATTTCAGCACCTAACAGATCATCGCTTCTGTCTAACAGTTTTTGAATATGTTCCATAGCTTTCTGTTGTTCAGTTGCAATTTTAGCAAGTGTTTTGTAGCTAGGTTTGAACCACAATCAGAGTCATCGTCACTAGATGTTTGATAGTGAGTAGTGCGTGTGTTTACCTTGGCACCGCGTGCCATGAAGCAGTAGGTAGAAGCGGAGTAGTCCTTGTCATTTGCATCGGTGTCGGTGATGAAGTCATTGTCTTCAGTGTTGAAGATGGACTTGGCAACGTATGCTGTAGCCAGACTTGCGACGCCTGAGTCGGATTCCTCCTCAGACTCCACCTCCGCCTCCTCAGAAGCAGACTCCTCCTCTGAATCCATTTCCTTGCGAACAAACGCACGTGCCTTGCCAGATGATCTCTTCTTGTGTGATGAAGACTTTGAGGAAGACTTGGAAGATGACTTTGTGTAAGTGCATCTAGTGCCACCCCTAGTTGGTTTTGGAGTATTGACGACAAACCTAGTTGAGGGACTAATGTGTTTGTGAGAATTGCAGGATAACACAGGCAGAAGTCCCTCATTGATTCGGTTTTATTACCAGAGATGACCCCTAAAAATGTATGAAGACATTGAAGTCAAAGGTGGTATATGAAGATATTCACATTGAAGACTATGACAAAAGAAGACACGTTATGAAGCCAATGGAGCTCGAAGACTTAGATCTTTCGTAGTTCTTTTTCTTTTGTGTTGAGTCATAGGAACCACCGTACTGTTAAGTGGGGTCCAGGAGAACCAGTCAGAATGACTGAAGTGATGCCTAAACCAAAAACCTATGTCTTCGAGTGAAGACAATGAGAGCGAATCTTGTCCAGAGCCGGACAAGTCAGCTTTGCTTGTAGCCCAAGTAAAGTTGCCATGAGAGTTTGAAATCTGACCGTTGAGACACGTGTCAGTTCCTTAGTGACCCAGGGTCATTTCGGACAAATCAGGTCGGGTTGCCAAGTGGCTATAAATAGCCCACCCCCTACAACCATAAATGGTTGGCTGCTCAGATTTCAGTGCACGGCTTTTGTCGTTTGAGAGCAACCCACCTCGAAGCCTTTGAGAGAAAATTCCTAGCGAGGAGAAAAGCCCTAACCACCCAGAGCCAGAGTAAATTGGGCATCACTTAAGTCTTCTTGTCTGTGTGATCTGAAGACTTATTACACTTGAGGACTGTGCATCCTCCAGACGGTTAGGCGTCGCGTTCAGAGCATCCAAGAGACATTGTGGATTGCCAGTGAACGAAGTCTGTGAAGGTTTGGGAGTCTACCTTGAAGACTTACCAGAGTGATTGGGCGAGGACTATGTGACCTTAGCTCAAGGAGAATACGGTGAGGACTTGGTGTCCTGAGCTGCGTGTTCAGGACTGGGTGTCCGGGACTGTGTGTCCTAAGGTTTAAATACCTAGCCGCTCCAACCAGACGTACAGTTGTCACAGCAACTGGAACTGGTCCAACACATCATTGTCTTCAACGAGTCACTGGTTTCATCTTCACTTCCTTTTACTTACTGTTACTCATTGTGAAGCCATTGCATGCTTGCTATATCTTTTGTCTTCACAACAACTGTATGATTTGTTTGGCTTCATAACTTCTTCCTACCTGATCCTTATTACACTGCAGCTACTTGTCATTGTGCTTTCACTCTATTGAATACTTGACCATGGCTTGCCTAGTGTAATCTAACTTCCGCTGCATAGTGATAGGCATATCTCTACTGTTTGTCTTCATAACTTCCACGTTTTGAAGACTTTCATAAAAATCGCCTATTCACCCCCCCTCTAGTCGATATAACGCACTTTCAATTGGTATCAGAGCAAGGTGCTCCCTTGTTCTGTGTGATTCGGTTTAACCACCTGGAGTTTTAGCTATGTCGACTGCAGGGATAATTAAAGTCTCCGCTGCGTGCCCCGTCTTCGATGGAACTGAATATCCCTACTGGAAGAATAAGATGCGTATGCATCTTGAAGCCATTGACGTCGACCTATGGTATGTCGTCGAGAACGGCGTTCCCAAGGCTGGAGAAGGTGTCACTGCTGCTGATGTCAAGAAATTCGTTCAACTGGACTCTACTGCCAAGAACATCATCTGTGGTCATCTGACCAAAGGACAGTATGGCCGTGTGAGTGCTTTGAAGACATCCAAGCTGGTCTGGGACTGGCTCTCCAAGGTCAATGAAGGCATCTCAACCCAGAGAGATCAAAGAATCAGTGTCCTTCGCAATCTCTTCAACCGCTTCAAGCGAAATGACAATGAGAATGTCCAGCACACATTTGACAGACTCACTGACATCACAAATGAGCTTCAAGCCCTCGGCGCTACTGAGATCACCAAACATGAAGTCGTCAAGACGCTGCTGAGATCACTTGATAGTTCGTTTGACATCCTAGCCCTGATGATTCAAGAACGTCCTGATTTCAAGACACTCGATCCACTGACATACTTGAGAGGCTCAACACACATGAGTTTCAGCTTTCTGAGAAAAGAGATATCTACGGTCCAAACTATGGGCGAACTCGTGCCTTGAAGGCAAAAGCTGTTTCCTCATCTGAAGAAGAATCTGACAGCAGTTCTGATGATCCTGAAGACATTGGAAGGGAACTTGCAATGCTAGTGAAGAAGTTCCAAAAATTCACCAAGAAGAAAGGCTTCAGAAAGTCTTCACGATCAAGCTCAAGGAATGATGAAGCTTCTGCTCATGACTACAAGAAGAAAACATGCCACAAGTGCAAGAAAACTGGACACTTCATCTCTGAGTGTCCACAGTGGGACAATGAGAACAGAAAGAAGAAGAAGAGCAAGGAATATGACTCAGACGACAAGAAGAAGAAGAAATACACAAAGTCTTCTTCCAAGTCTTCCTCAAAGTCTTCATCACACAAGAAGAGCTCATCTGGCAAGGCACGTGCGTTTGTTGGCAAGGAAATGGATTCAGAGGAGGAGTCCGCTTCTGAGGAGGCAGAGGTGGAGTCTGAGGAGGAGTCTGATTCTGGCATTGCAAGTCTGGCTACAGCATACGTCGCCAAGTCCATCTTCAACACTGAAGACAATGACTTCATCACCGACACCGATGCAAATGACAAGGACTACTCCACTCCTACCTACTGCTTCATGGCACGCGGTGCCAAGGTAAACAAACGCACTACTCACTATCAAACATCTAGTGACGATGACTCTGATTGTGATTCAAAACCCAGTTACAAAACACTTGCTAAAATTGCAACTGAACAACAGAAAGCCATGGAACATATTCAAAAACTGTTAGACAGAAGCGATGATCTGTTGGGTGCTGAAATGACTCGATCTGAATCCTTAATTGAAGACATAAAAAATCTTCACGTTAAGTATCAGGAACTTGAAGATCGTCATGATACTCTCTCAACAACTCATGAAAAGCTTTCCTATGATTATCTTCAAAGGAAGCAAGAACTTGAGAAATTGAGAGCGGCTCATGAAGATCTTCAAAAGGAAAACGAGTCACTTCGCGCCGAACAGATCAGTTCCGCTCAGGAAGGATTTGAACCACCATGTCTTAAATGCATTGAGCGTGATAATGCTACTTCTGTTGCTGAATGTTCCACTGCTACTGCTGTTGCAATATCTTCAACTGTTGATGTGGTAACTAACCCCTCTGCTGAGGATACCACTGCTATTGCTGATGAGAATGCTAGGTTGAAGACATTGCTTGAAACAGGGATGTACAAAAGTCTTAAAGGACATCAGACATTATGTGATGTCCTCAAGAAGCAGATTCTGAACCGAAACCCTAGGAAAGAGGGTGTTGGGTTCGTAAGGAAAATAAATGCAGATGGCTCTTACTGGAAACCTGAGCAGTACCCCAAAACCACATGGGTTGCTGCAAAGGAACCTTCAGCAGATCCATCCAATTTATCTGGCTTCACTTGTGCTAACCCCATTATCATTGATGAATCCTTTGATGCAAACTATACTGTTTAAGAATCAGAATGGTGAAGTGTTTGCCAGGTACATTGGTACTAACTGCAGGAATGGACCGCCTATGAAGAAGATCTGGGTTCCGAAAAAGTGTCTGGAAAATCTTCCTGTGAATGTCTTCATGACACCTCACTTGAAGAAGACAAACCTCAGACCAAAGGCTTCATACGGTCCAAAGGCTTCATACAAACAGAGGACTCACCTGAGTCACACTAACGCAAATGTTTTGCAGGGAAACCATACTCAGGCATATGAATATGAGAGCGGTTCATCAAACCGTCATGTTCATATGACCAAAAATTATTCTGCTTATTCTTATGAGTACTATTGTCCACCTGCAAGACTGTTTGCTAAGGCTTCAAAGCCAAAATTCTCAGATGCTGCACTTAGACTTATTGCTTCTAAGCCACCCTTGAAGATGTGGGTGGTTAAGAAAGCTTAACTCTCTTTTGCAGGGAAAGGTCTCCAGCAGAAAAACAAAATCTTCTGACGCTATTGCTGGGGACCTTAAAAATCTTGTAGGGCGCAAGATAAAATGCCCGAATGGCATCATTATGTACTTCGTTCCTGAATCGCATGCTACTCTCCCTATTAGTCCTAATCTGGATCTAAGTTTTCATAACCCACTGGTTCGTCAAATGTTTTTGCTTCACAATTCTCTTCGTGAAGCCTATCCCCCTAACTGCACTGTAGGGTACGACACCAGCGTCTTCAAAGTCTTCAGAATGGATTATTGACAGTGGGTGTACAAATCACATGACTGGCAAAAGAAGCCTTCTTATGGACTCAACCTTACGTCCATGCGACAAGAGCCACATCACATTTGCTGACACTGGTAAAAGTAAGGTATTGGGTCTAGGTAGAGTTGCAATCTCAAAGGATCAACACATGGATAAAGTCATGCTTGTTGAATCCCTTGGTTTCAACTTAATGTCTGTCTCAATGCTTTGCGATTTGAACATGGTCGTAATATTTGGAAAATATCGTTGCCTTGTACTAATGGAATCTGACAAGTCTCTAGTGTTTGAAGGGTATCGAAAGATGATTTGTACGTGGTAGATTTCTCAGCAGGGCCACAACTTGCAGTATGTCTTCTTGCAAAAGCTTCAGAATGTTGGCTTGGCATCGGAGGCTTGGGCATGCTGGCATGAGGAACCTCCACACCCTTGCGAAGAAGAAACATGTCATAGGCATCGAGGGCGTCAAGTTCAAGAAAGATCACTTATGCGGTGCCTGTGAAGCAGGGAAGATGACGAGGGCAAAACATCCCTCGAAGACAATCATGACCACTACTCGACCCTTCGAACTGCTTCACATGGATCTTTTTGGTCCCACTCACTACTCAACTTTTACTACTACTGCTTGCCTCTATGGCTTTGTCATTGTTGATGATTACTCTAGATATACTTGGGTGCACATAATCCTTTACAAGACTGAAGTGCAGGATGTCTTCAGACGCTTCGCCAATCGAGCTATGAACAATTACGGCGCCAAGATAAAGCACATCAGAAGTGACAATGGCACTGAATTCAAGAACACTGGCCTTGATACATATCTTGATACCTTGGGCATCACACATGAATTCTCAGCTCCGTACACGCCACAGCAGAATGGCGTCGTCGAACGCAAGAACAGAACACTCATTGAGATGGCCAGAACGATGCTAGATGAATACAAGACTCCAAGAAAATTCTGGACTGAAGCCATTGACACTGCATGCCATACAATCAATCATGTTTATCTTCACAAGCTTCTGAACAAAACATCTTATGAGCTCCTTACTGGCAAAAAGCCAAATGTCAGTTACTTCAGAGTATTTGGCGCAAGGTGTTGGATCAAGGACCCACACCACACCTCAAAGTTTGCACCAAAAGCACATGAGGGTTTTATGCTTGGATATGGAAAGGATTCGCACTCCTACAGAGTCTTCAATCTCTTTCATTACAAAGTGGTTGAAACAGTGGATGTGCGGTTCGATGAGACAAATGGTTCACAAAGAGAGCAACTGCCAAATGTGCTATATGAAGTTCCATCCAGTGAATCAATCAAGCTCATGGGAACTGGAGAAATTATACCTTCTGAAGCTCATCCTGAAGAAGAACTTATCATTTCAGCACCTGATCAACATGAAGACAATGCTCAGCCTGAAGACATTCCTTCCAACAACGACAATGAACAGCAAGAGCAAAGTCTTCGCCCTGTACATCCTCGTGTTGCCAATGAAGTGCAGATTGACAGAATAATTGACAGCATCAATGCACCTGGTCCACTCACTCGTTCAAGGGCAACTTAGCTAGCAAATTTCTGTGGGCACTTCGCATTCGTCTCAATATCAGAACCCAAGAAAGTTGAAGAAGCCTTCTTGGAACCTGAATGGATTCAAGCTATGCAAGAAGAGCTTCAACAGTTTGAGCTAAATAATGTATGGGAACTGGTTAAGCGTCCTGATCCACGGAAGCACAACATAATAGGCACCAAATGGATATACCGCAACAAGCAAGATGAGCATGGTCAAGTTGTCAGAAACAAAGCTCGTCTCGTTGCTCAAGGATATACCCAAGTGGAAGGCATTGACTTCGATGAAACATTTTCTCCTGTGGCTAGGCTTGAAGCCATACGCATACTGCTGGCCTATGCAAATCATCATAACATACTTCTATATCAAATGGATGTGAAGAGTGCCTTTCTCAATGGCAAGATTGAAGAAGAAGTGTATGTTGCACAACCGCCTGGCTTTGAAAATCCAAAACATCCTGACATGGTATACAAGCTCAACAAGGCACTATATGGCCTCAAACAAGCCCCTAGGGCCTGGTTTGACACACTCAAATATTTCCTGAAGAGCAAAGGCTTCATACCTGGTTCCCTAGATCCCACTCTTTTCACGAAGACATATGATGGTGAACTGTTTGTGTGCCAAATATATGTGGATGACATTATCTTCGGCTGCACCAATCAGAAGTACAGTGAAGAGTTTGGATATATGATGCAAGAGCAATATCAGATGTGCATGATGGGGGAGCTGAAGTTCTTCCTTGGTCTTCAAATACGACAACAACGCAATGGCATCTTCATATCTCAAGAGAAGTATCTCAAAGATTGTCTGAAGAAGTTCGGTATGCAAGACTGCAAAGGGTTCACAACACCAATGCCAGCCAAACATCATTTGGGTCCTAACGACAATGGTAAAGAGTTCAATCAAAAGGTATACCGCTCCATGATTGGTTATTTACATTATCTATGTGCATCTAGGCCAGATATTATGCTTAGTGTTTGCATGTGTGCTCGATTTCAAGCGGCACCAAAGGAATCGCATCACTTAGCTGTGAAGCGAATTCTTCGATATTTGGCTCACACCCCAACTCTAGGATTATGGTATCCAAAGGGCTCAGAGTTTGATTTGGTTGGATTTTCATATGCTGATTATGCTGGTGACAAAGTTGATCACAAGTCTACATCAGGCACATGTCACTTTCTGGGATGATCACTTGTATGTTGGTCTTCAAAGAAGCAGAACTGTGTATCTCTCTCCACTGCTGAATCTGAATACATTGCTGCTGGATCTTGCTGCGCTCAGCTTCTGTGGATGAAGCAAACACTTAAGGACTATGGCATTCATCTGAAGCAAGTGCCACTTTACTGCGACAACGAAAGCGCCATCAAGATTGCCAACAACCCAGTTCAGCACTCGAAGACAAAGCACATTGAAATTCGTCATCACTTTCTCAGAGATCATGTTGTGAAGGAAGACATTGATATCATACACGTCAACACTGAAGAGCAATTTGCAGATATCTTCACCAAGCCCTTGGATGAGAAGAGGTTTTGCAAGTTACGGTGTGAGCTAAATATCCTAGAATCCTCAAATGTCCTGTGATCAGGCACACATCCTAACCCTTATGCATATTGATGACTTAGATGTGCAACACACAAAGTGAAGTATTTCTTCAATCAATGAAGACTTACATTCTAAGTGTGAATACATTAATGTGGAATTTGACTTTGAAGCGCCACGATAATTGTGCGCCGTGTCTGGGTCTAATACTTCCTATACGGTGGGTAACGCCACCACCAAACGTTCTATTTTGAAGTGTTTCACTCATGGCGTTACCTTGCAATGTCTTCATATTTGGTTTGGCTTCGAACTCAACATATTTTCATGATTATCTTCACTATGTTGATTATAGATATATATATATATATATATATATGCTAGTGTTCTGTCCTCTACAGCATTCACTTATAGCTATGTCTTCGTGTTGAATCTTTTGAACTAAGTGAATGTGATCGGACCCTAACCTCTCTATGCTCTCTATCTCAAAATTCTATCTCTCCAAGTCATATGCATTCTATTGAAACTGTCGAATGTCTTCTCTGCGTCCTTGTCAGCAGAAGACACAGAGACAAGATTTAAGTTCGTTTTCAATGCTCATTTATCCACATGAAATCCAGAGAAGTAGGAACGACCACCCGACAATCCAGGCGTGCGTGGGACGTGGAACTGCCCCCAAAATACCGCATGATGGCCACGTATTACTCAAATGCGAATCGCCAGGGGCACCTGTGTAATAGCACAGTGCCGCCCCTGTGCCTATAAATACACACTTACAGCGGTAACTATCTCTTCTTCTACCCTCGCATGAACCCTAGTGCCACCGCTAGCTCTCGACGACGCCGGCGACGAAGCGCTTCGCTGCCGCAACCTCTCCGACGCCGTCTTCACGCCGACCGCGGACATCGTCCTCTCCGCCGTCGCTGTAGGTCTCCTCCGTCGCCAAGTTAGGGAACGGACGAGTGAACTGCTCGGCCTCATCTCCCACTCCGTCTAGCAGTTCTCAGTGTGGTAAATAAAACTCCCTTTTTACAGCACCGTTGATCCTATTGATCTGTCACATTCTACCACAAGTAGTTTCTGTTCACACAAGCTAGATCTCTCTCAAACTGCATCTCATAACATGCCTAGTATATTCACTTGTGCTTCACAAAGTAGTTAGATTCCTCACTTGTACTGATCTGTGGATTCGTACAAATCTGGAACCAACTTCTTATCTAAGAGTGAATGTCTTTGCACAATGAGGTCAATGTCTTCTAAACTGATTTATCTTCAAAATCTTCTGAGAATGCATATGACCTCTTCCCCTTCCCTCGCACCTTAATGCTGTCACAGGTACATGTCCGTGGGAGAATCCTTTGGTTCTCATAGTCTGCATTCATTTGCAGAATTCTTATAGCATCACATAAATTCTCCTGAAGCCAGTTCCTGTTGGTCCAGCAAGAAAAAGCCTTTGAAGCCTTTGAACGTCTTGAAGCCTTTCAAGTTAAAGTTTATGGCTTCAGAAACAGCAGCAAGGAAGGGGGGCAGACAGCAACGTGGAGGAACATCCAAAGATCTACCTGATGAACTGGCAGAAATGTATAAAACAGATCCTGAAGAGAATTATGGTCAGCGCAAGACCCGAATCCAATGGATTCGACACTATTGGGCAGAACAATGGTTGAAATACCGCTTCACAACCCAAGAGTATGCTGAGAAGAGTGCCATCAAAAGACCGTGGGGAGACATCTTATTCAAGAACCTTGTACCCAGGTCCAGAGATGAAGCTATTGCCCAAAGCTTCTATCCATGCATGGTTCGTGGGCCACAGCCTGATGATGCACATCTGTCGTCACTACTCTGGTGTCGTGACGACAATCTGTTCAAGCGCAACTTCCAGTTTGCCCAACAATCAGCGAAGCAGAAACAAGAAGAAGTTGGGGTTAGACTTCAACCCTGGTCCCTCCGCACCAAGGGCATATGGCACACGTGACGCAGAACCCAATATCATCGGTCCGTATGCCAACCTTGAGGACCTCATCACCCGCATCTTAGTCCAAGGGACTGCCATGAATGACCCTCCAGCTGACTCTGAGTCTGATGAAGCTCCTGCTGTACCGAAGCCAAAGCAGTCGAAGAAGCCAAAAGCTTCAAAGCCGGCCCCTTCACCAAAAATCTCAAGGGCGAAGCCATTGGCAACTGCACCTCCTGAAGACAGTGTGCAGTCTGAAGACGTATCCCGCGTCTCCAAGCCCTAGAAGGCCAAGATGCCTCAGCCACACACCGGCAAAGAGCTCACAGCTGCTGACATTCTGCGCAGCGAAGCCATTGATCTGTCAAGTGATGAAGATCTTGGAGATGACGCTCTCGAGCAGCTCATCAAGAGCAAAGAAGAAGCTGAAATCTTCAACAATTTGCCTCTCTTTGATGTCGCCATCATCCACAACTTCATCAACGAATGGTTTGCCACACCAAACATCAGCTTCGAAGATCTGCAGCTGCCCATTGGCCTCAGCATCGCCTTCCAAGGCGCTATTGCTTCAGAACTTGCAATTGCCCAGCGCATTGTTGAACTGAAGCAGAAAATTGATCATGAAAAGGCTCAGTTCAATAAGCATATGGCCAAGCTCAGCGTGCAAGAAGTGAAGAGCTTCAAGGTCATGTTGCACGAACTAAAGGAAAACTTTCTGAAGAAGCGTGCAGAAGCTCACGGTTCGCGGGAGCGAATGAAGTCTCTGGCAGACAGATGTGTGCAGGCCTACAATGAGGCTGAGAAGCACAAGGCACTTGGGCGTCCTGGCATCGACCCCAAGATGGCCGCAAAGAAAAAGAAGAAGACTGTTCCAGCTGAACAAGAGGCACCAAGGCAGGAAGCAGTTCCGCTTGTCTTCCCAACTGCAACGACTGGCTCGAAGCCAAAGAGCCGGTCAACAGCTTGAGAGCTCAAGAAGACAAGAACTGCTGAGGCTGAAGCCAGGAAGAGGAAAAGCTCTGAAGCCTCTCCTACTGCCCCCAGCAAGAAAAAGAGAAAGACCAAGAAATCTCAGGCTGCTCCCACAGAGCCCTTGATAGTTGAACCTATTTCTATGGTTCACCCTGACGCAGAACGTCAACTGACGGTGCATAAGCCTGCTTCCACAGAGGCTCCTATTCCTGAAGACATTCCAGCAGTTGATCCCATCGCTGCTGAAGACATTGGTCATTGTGACAATGTAGAAGATGATGCAGCCCTTCCTCAATTAGAACACAGCAAACTCATCAGCATTGGTCGTCAACTGACGCCAATTGCATAGGATGCTTCATGGGCGGATCGCCCTCAAGAGGAAGAAGACAATGAGGCCCAGCCCACTCCAACCCCACAGGCGTCGTCTGCATTCCGCAGGCTTCGCAAAGGTCCAAGGCCTCAAGTCTATGCTGAAGACATTCCGGCTTCATCAGCCGCAGAAGAAGCACCACAAGAGCCCACTCCTATGCTCCACCAAGAAGCAGTTCTCCAGGAGAACGTGCTTGTGACCGACCCTCCAGCTAGTCAAGCGGAGGCTGAAAGTATTGAGGCTGCCACAACCAACACTGAAGCCAATGTGGAGCCCTCCCCACCAAAAGCTTCAAAAGACAGCGAAGCTACTGATCCAGACACTTCTGTTCCTGAGTCTGCTGCAGGTCCTCAATTTGATTACCATGTTGAGCACAGGCCTCATGTCCAGAAGCCAGTCCCAAGGCTGCCGAGGTTCCCAGGTCCTGCATCAGCACCTGGCTCCTTTAACATCAATAGCTTCAAGGCAGATAATACGTTCTTCAACAGCTCCAAGAACCCCTATTCAAGGGAAAGGATTTCATCAGATAGGTTCTGGAGCTATCCTCAGCACAGCTACTATTCATGCATCCTATACAACCAAGGTCGCATCTTCCCGCACAAGCGCCTTGATGTTGAAGCCATTGCTGGTCTGCCCTGTTTAGAGGAAGCGTTGGATTGCTTCAAGCAAGTGGGTCTGCTGCAGTTTGTAACTGATGAAGAGCACTGGAATGAAGAGCTTCTACTGCAATTCTATGCCACCCTCCACATCAAAGGATACAACAGAGATCCGAAGACTTGGGCCCTGGAGTGGATGACCGGCAATGTCCATCACAAAGCCAATGCATTTGATATCATTGAGCTCACCGGCCTACCCACTCCTGGCGAATTCTTCGAGGAAGGCTGTCCACTACACACTAAAGCTCTTGAGAGCATATTCCAGAGGCCTGAACCGAATATGAGTCAGATGCTCTCCATGATGAAGCCAATGCCCCACGATGCTCCTTATCCAACAGAGTTCTTCATTGAAGACTTTGAGTACCTGCCCAGAACCATCTATCACATTATCCGGCGGACTCTCTGGCCTATCAAAGGGCACTCTCCAAATGCCAAGATCGAGGGTGCAATGAAGACTCTGATATTTTGTATCCTTCATGGCAAATGCTTCAACGCACAGGACTTCTTCATACGCCAACTTGCTGCATCAGGCTCAGATTTACTCGGTTTGAAGTTCTATGCTCCTTGGGTAATGAGACTGATCAAGCTTCACTCTGCGATCTCATATCAGCCCTCAGCCCGCAACCATCGGATCTTCTTGC
Source organism: Triticum urartu (assembly GCF_003073215.2). Taxonomy (NCBI): domain Eukaryota; kingdom Viridiplantae; phylum Streptophyta; class Magnoliopsida; order Poales; family Poaceae; genus Triticum; species Triticum urartu. The sequence goes on from NC_053024.1 coordinate 522,158,902, forward strand.
CAGATGTGGATACCTCTGCTGAAGTTATATATCCTGAGCCTGCCAAGCAACATTTGAGTCTTTAGAATGCAGAACACCAGAGCTTCACTCAGAACGTTGAAGGTGTTGAAGCCATCTCCAGGGTGTATCCTTTGGCTGGCACTACACGTGCACCACACCCTGCTTCAACTGAAGCCACTGACAGTGCAACTGCTTCAAGACCCAAGAAGCGCACTCGTGTTATCAACGACCGAGAGCTTCTTGTGGCCCTTCATCAAAAGCAGGATAGGCATCATGACTGGTTGAAGAGACACATGAAAAGCCTCTTGGTGGATGTAAATCGCATCCAAAATCTTGCCACCAAGAACGCTTTCGTTGCCCATGAAACCTGTCGCCGCACATGGAAAGGGCTAACGATGATGCTTTCTGAAGCTGATCTTCAAGAGGATGGCTTCACTGAAAGATTCAAGTTTGACTCCACACCTCCTCGAAGAGCTGTGCCGCTGGGAACTCCATCCCTTGAATATTCTGAGTTCTCTTCCTCTGCTGCCACAGTCACTGCCAGAATCATTGAGGAAGAAGACGATGCTACTTCACCGCCATATGCTTCAGCACCTCCAAGCTCTTCTGCACCGCCAACCAACACCAACAACCCTGCTACTTCACCTACTCCTCATGGGAACGAGTAGAGACTCTATGTCTTCAAACCTTTTTGGTCATTACTGACAAAAGGGGGAGAAGCATATGAGATATTGATAGTCTTCAAGCAAGTTCATATGGGCGGGTGCCTTATATTTTGCTTCGTGCTTACAACTCTCGTTTTTTTGCTACATTTGGTTCTTATGAGTTGTGACACTTAAACCAGATGGTCGTCTGCTACTTGTTTGCCACCTTGTTTTGCGAAGATAAATTCCGCATGTGCGACGATAAATTCCGCACTTAGCTCATTCTGCAGACATCCATGTTCCATTATGCATGTCATTATCTTCATATACTTTCACATGCATAGTGGATTTTCATCATAAGCTGAAGTGGATCTCCACAAGTACAACCTGCCATGTGCATTTGCATTCCAAAAGCAAACTAACTTATATGCACATCTTCAGGGGGAGCCCTTGCAACTTATGAAGACAATTCCTTATCCTTTACAATTTCATAGATTATATTCCCCGTTGAAAACTTCAACTAGTTTGTCATCAATCACCAAAAAGGGGGAGATTGTAAGTGCATCTAGTGCCACCCCTAGTTGGTTTTGGAGTATTGACGACAAACCTAGTTGAGGGACTAATGTGTTTGTGAGAATTGCAGGATAATACAGGTAGAAGTCCCTCATTGATTCAGTTTTACTACCAGAGATGACCCCTAAAATTGTATGAAGACATTGAAGTCAAAGGTGGTATATGAAGATATTCACATTGAAGACTATGAAAAAAGAAGACACGATATGAAGCCTATGGAGCTCGAAGACTTAGATCTTTCGTAGTTCTTTTTCTCTTGTGTTGAGTCATAGGAACCACCGTAATGTTAAGTGGGGTCCAGGAGAACCAGTCAGAATGACTGAAGTGATGCCTAAACCAAAAACCTATGTCTTCGAGTGAAGACAATGAGAGCGAATCTTGTCCAGAGCCAGACAAGTCAGCTTTGCTTGTAGCCCAAGTAAAGTTGTCGCGTGAGTTTGAAATCTGACCGTTGGAACACGTGTCAGTTCCTTGGTGACCCAGGGTCATTTCGGACAAATCAGGTCGGGTTGCCAAGTGGCTATAAATAGCCCACCCCCTACAACCATAAGCGGTTGGCTGCTCAGATTTCAGTGCACGGCTTTTGTCATTTGAGAGCAACCCACCTAGAAGCCTTTGAGAGAAAATTCCTAGTGAGGAGAAAGCCCTAACCACCCAGAGCCAGAGTAAATTGGGCATCACTTAAGTCTTCTTGTCTGTGTGATCTGAAGACTTATTACACTTGAGGACTGTGCATCCTCCAGACGGTTAGGCGTCGCGTTCTGAGCATCCAAGAGACATTGTGGATTGCCAGTGAACGAAGTCTGTGAAGGTTTGGGAGTCTACCTTGAAGACTTACCTGAGTGATTGGGTGAGGACTATGTGACCTTAGCTCAAGGAGAATACGGTGAGGACTTGGTGTCCTGAGCTGCGTGTTCAGGACTGGGTGTCCGGGACTGTGTGTCCTAAGGTTTAAATACCTAGCCACTCCAACCAGACGTACAGTTGTCACAGCAACTGGAACTGGTCCAACACATCATTGTCTTCAACGAGTCACTGGTTTCATCTTCACTTCCTTTTACTTACTGTTACTCATTGTGAAGCCATTGCATGCTTGCTATATCTTTTGTCTTCACAACGTAACTGTATGATTTGTTTGGCTTCATAACTTCTTCCTACCTGATCCTTATTACACTGCAGCTACTTGTCATTGTGCTTTCACTCTATTCAATACTTGACCATGGCTTGCCGAGTGTAATCTAACTTCCGCTGCATAGTGATAGGCATATCTCTGCTGTTTGTCTTCATAACTTCCACGTTTTGAAGACTTTCATAAAAATCGCCTATTCACCCCCCCTCTAGTCGATATAACGCACTTTCAGAACCTCACCCTCACCAGGCAATGTGACCCACCCAGGAAGTGGTGCCGGCAAAGCACACCAATGACCTGGTTGGGCCTGCGGACACCAGGGGCATGTTTCCAACCCCTGCACTATGACAAGGCCAACACATTAGATATTAATTTGAAGAAACATGAAGGCAAAAGGTTAAAAAATAGTAAATGCACTTACTTCTCCCCGTTAGGCTCAATCAACCACCTGTGATCGCGGGTCGCTAGCACGGGCGGGAGCTTTGTACCACCACGCTGGTAGACCTTATTGCCCCCTCAACTAGCTCGCCCTTGCTATAGCTATCCTTAGAATAGATGTCCTTGCCACCATCAGCATGGCCACTAGTCTCCGGAGTCACGTGGGATGAAGACTCTGAGACTGGAGTCTCGTGGGACGAAGACTCTGGGACCCAAGTCTCATTGGACGAAGGCTCGGCGACCTGAGGCTCGTCGGCCCGAGGCTCGTGGACCGGAGTCCGAGACGGGTCGATGTCAGACAGGTCCACCTCAGATAGAGCAGTCCTGTGGTTGGGACTATCAGCTGGGAGTGGCAGTGAGGAAGGCGTAACAGCCTTCCTACCTCTCCCGCCGCCACGTCCACTTCTAGGACCCCTCTTCGTCTTCCCCCGACCTCTCCTGGCCGAAGAAGAAGCGCCCACTAGTGGTGTCTGCGTACTGTCTAGCAGCACTCTCCAGAGGTGCTGGGGTGGAATGGAAACACCCCTCCCAGCACGTGCCGATGAAGGAGGCTCGGATCGCTCTCGACCCGCACCCACCATCTGTCAACACCTGCAATGACAAAGAGAAAACGAAATTGGTACAACATAAACATAATAAAAAAATTAAGTATATCATCATCATGAACATAATAAAAAATTGAATACCTAATAACATGAACTAATTAATAACATATATATGTACATAATAATAATTGACAGGGGTGTCGGGGGTGTCATGTCGGGGTCGGGGGTGCCGTGAAGGGGTCGGGGCTGCCGTGTCGGGGTCGGCGTGTCAGGGGTGCCGTATCGGGGTCGGCGTGTCGTGTTGGCGGTCAGGGTGTCGGTGGTGTCGCGTCGGGGTCAGGGTGCTATGTCGGGGTCGGAGGTGTTGTGACGGGGTCGGGGTGCTGTGTCGGGGTCACGGCGTTGGGGTGTCGTGTCGGGGTCGGGAGTCGGGATCAGGGGGTCTGGGTGTCGGGGTCGGGATGGCAAATCCTCGACCCCTCGGCGACCCTCGACCCCTCGACCCTCAACCCCTCGACACCTCGATCCTCGACCCCTAGACCCTCGACTCCTTTTCCCCTCGATCTTCGACCCCTCGACCACTCGGCGACCCTCGACCATCGGCGACCCTCTTTTTCTACTTTTCGTACTTCTTTTTTTCATCTTCTACTTCTTTTTTTCATCTTCTTTCTTCTTCTTCTTCTTCTTCTTCTTCTTCTTCTTCTTCTTCTACTACTACTACTACTACTACTACTACTACTACTACTACTACTACTACTACTACTACTACTACTTATTGTTCTTTTTTTCATCTTCTTCCTCTTCTTTTCTTATCTTTCTTGTTTATTCTTAAAAAACAGAAGGAAAAAAACCTAAACTAAATCTAACCTAAACTAAACTAAATCTAACCTAAACTAAACTAACCTATACTAACCTAAACTAAAATAATCTAACCTAACCTAAACTAAACTAAACTAACCTAAACTAACATAAACTAAATTTTAAAAATAGAAGAAAAAAACAAAGAAATTCACCACGGGGGAGGGGGCGCAGGTTGAGGAGGCAGGCCACGTGGAGGGCATGCGGGTTGAGGAGGCTGAAAGTGCGTTATATCGACTAGAGGGGGGGTGAATAGGCGATTTTTATGGAAGTCTTCAGAACATAGAAGTTTTGAAGACAAAAGATAAAATTAAACCTATTACCATGCAGCGGAAGGTAGACTACACTAGGCAAACCATAGTCAAGTATTCAATGAAGTGAAAGCACAAAGACTAATAGCAGCTAGGCAGTAATGATCAGGTAGGAAGATATTGTGAAGCCAAACAGAACACGCAGTCACTCAGTGAAGACAAATGATAGTACAAACATACAATGACTTCACAAGGAGTAATAGTAAGTAAAGGGAAGTGAAGATGAAACCAGTGACTCGTTGAAGACAATGATTTGTTGGACCAGTTCCAGTTGCTGTGACAACTGTACGTCTGGTTGGAGCGGCTAGGCATTTAAACCTTAGGACACACAGTCCCGGACACCCAGTCCTGAACACGCAGCTCAGGACACCCAGTCCTCACCGTATTCTCCTTGAGCTAAGGTCACATAGACCTCGCCCAACCACTCTGGCAAGTGTTCAAGGTAGACTCCCAAACCTTCACAGACTTCGTTCACTGGCAATCCACAATGTCTCTTATGCTCAGAACGCGACGCCTAACCGGCTGGAGGATGCACAGTCCTCAAGTGTAATAAGTCTTCAGATCACACAGACAAGAAGACTTAAGTGATGCCCAATTCTCTCTGGCTCTGGTGGTTAGGGCTTTATCCTCGCAAGGAATTCTCTCTCAAAGGCTTCGAGGTGGGTTGCTCTCAAACGACAAAAGCCGTACTTTCAATCTGAGCAGCCAACCGTTTATGGTTGTGGGGGTGGGCTATTTATAGCCACTTGGCAACCCGACCTGATTTGTCCGAAATGACCCTGGGTCACTAAGGAACTGACACGTGTTCCAACGATCAGATTTCAAACTCACACGACAACTTTACTTGGGCTAAGCAAAGCTGACTTGTCCGACTCTGGACAAGATTCGCTCTCATAGTCTTCACTCGAAGACATAGGTTTTTGGTTAGGCATCACTTCAGTCATTCTGACTGGTTCTCTTGGACCCCACTTAACAGTACGGTGGTTCCTATGACTCAACACAAAAGAAAAAGAACTACGAAAGATCTAAGTCTTCGAGCTCCATAGGCTTCATGTGGTGTCTTCTCTTGTCATAGTCTTCAATGTGAATATCTTCATATACCACCTTTGACTTCAATGTCTTCATACATTTTTAGGGGTCATCTCTGGTAGGAAAACCGAATCAATGAGGGACTTCTACCTGTGTTATCCTGCAATTCTCACAAACACATTAGTCCCTCAACTAGGTTTGTCGTCAATACTCCAAAACCAACTAGGGGTGGCACTAGATGCACTTACAATCTCCCCCTTTTTGGTGATTGATGACAAACTAGTTGAAGTTTTCAACGGGGAATATAATCTGTGAAATTGTAAAGGATAAGGAATTGTCTTCATAAGTTGCAAGGGCCCTGAAGATGTGCATATAAGTAATTTGCTTTTGGAATGCAAATGCACATGGCAGGTTGTACTTGTGGAGATCCACTTCAACTTATGATGACAATCCACTATGCATGTGAAAGTATATGAAGATAATGACATGCATAATGGAAAATGGACGTCTGCAGAATGAGATAAGTGCGGAATTTATCGTCGCACATGCGGAATTTATCTTCGCAAAACAGGGTGGCAAATAAGTAGCAGACGACCATGTTTAAGTGTTACAACTCATAAGAACCAAATGTAGCAAAAACAAGAGTTGTAAGCACGAAGCAAAATATAAGCACCCGCCCATATGACCCGCTTGAAGACTATCAATCTCATATGCTTCTCCCCCTTTTGTCAGTAATGACCAAAAAGGTTTGAAGACATAGAGCCTCTACTCGTTCCCATGAGGAGTAGGTGAAGTAGCAGGGTTGTTGGTGTTGTTTGGCGGTGCAGAAGAGCTTGGAGGTGCTGAAGGAGGTGGCGGTGAAGTAGCATCGTCTTCTTCCTCAATAATTCTGGCAGTCACTGTGGCAGCAGAGGAAGAGAACTCAGAGTCTTCAAGGGATGGAGTTCCTAGCAGCACAGCCCTTCGAGGAGGTGTGGAGTCAAACTTGAATCTCTCAGTGATGCCATCCTCTTGAGGATCAGCTTCAGAAAACATCATCGTGAGGCCTTTCCATGTGCGGCGACAGGTTTCATGGGCAACGAAAGCATTCTTGGTGGCAAGATTTCGAGTGCGATTAACATCCACCAAGAGGCTTTTCATCTGACGCTTCAGCCAATCATGATGCGTATCCTGCTTCTGATGTAGAGCCATAAGAAGCTCTCGGTCGTTGAGAACACGAGTGCGCTTCTTGGGTCTTGGAGTAGTGGCACTGTCAGTGGCTTCAGTGGAAGCAGGGTGTGGTGCACGTGTAGTGCCAGCCAAAGGATACACCCGAGAAACTGCTTCAACTCCTTCAAACGTTCTTGAGTAAAACTCTTATGTCTGCATTCTCAAGACTTAGAGTTGCTTGGCAGGCTCAAAATATGGGCTTCAGTAGACATGTCCACGTCAGCAAGAAGATCCGATGGTTGCGGGCTGAGGGCTGATACGAGATGGTGGAGTGTAGCTTGATCAGCCGCATGACCCAAGGGGCATAGAACTTCAAACCAAACAGATCAATGCCTGATGCAGCAAGTTGGCGTATGAAGAAGTCCTGTGCATTGAAGCATTTTCCATGAAGTATATAGAAGACCAAAGTCTTCATTGCACCCTGAAGCTTGGCATTTGGAGAGTGCCCTTTGATAGGCCAGAGAGTTCGCCTGATGATGTGATAGATGGTTCTTGGCAGATACTCAAGGTCTTCAACGAAGAACTCTGTGGGATAAGCAGCATCTTGGGGCAATGGCTTCATCATGCTGAGCATCTGACTCATATCAGGTTCTGGCCGCTAAAAGATGCTCTCAATAGCTTCAGCATGCAGCTGACAGCCTTTCTCGAAGAGATCGCCAGGAGTGGGCAAGCCAGTGAGCTCAATGATGTCAAATGCATTGGCTTCGTGGTGAACGTTGCCAATCATCCACTCCAGGACCCAAGTCTTCGGATCTCTGCTATACCCTCTTATGTGAAGTGTGGCATAGAATTGAAGCAGCAGCTCTTCATTCCAATGCTCTTCGTCAGTAATGAATGGCAGCAGTCCAACTTCCTTGAAGCAATCTAAAGCTTCTTCCAGACAGGGAAGACCAGCTATAGCTTCAACGTCAAGGCGCTTGTGTGGGAAGATGCGACCTTGGTTGTACAGAATGCAAGAGTAATAGCTTCGCTGAGGATAGCTCCAGAACCGATCAGATGATATCCTGTCCCTTGAGTAGGGCTTCCTGGAGCTATTGAAGAACGTGTTGTCTGCCTTGAAGCCATTGATGTCGAAGGAGCCAGGTGCTGATGCAGGACCTAGAAACCTTGGCAGTCTTGGGATTGGCTTCTGGACCTGAGGCCTGTGCTCAACATGATAGTTGAATTGGGGACCAGCAGCAGACTCGGGAACAGAAGTGGCGAGATCAGTGGCTTCGCTGTCTTCTGAAGCTTTTGCTAGGGAGGGCTCCACATTAGCTTCATTGGTGGTTGTGGCAGCCTCACGATTTTCATCCTCCACTTGACTAGCTGGAGGGTCGGTCACAAGCACATTCTCCTGGAGAACTGCTTCTTGGTGGGACAGGGGAGTGGGATCTTGTGGGACTCCTTCTTCTACGGCTGATGCAGCCGGAATGTCTTCAGCAGGACTTGAGGCCTTGGACCTTTGCGAAGCCTGCGGAACAAGCGACGCCTGTGGAGTTGGAGTGGGTGGGCCTCATAGTCTTCTTCCTCTTGCTGGGCGATCCGCCATGAAGCATCTTGTGCATTGGCGTCAGTGGCGACCATGCTGATGTTCGCTGTTTTCATGCTGAGAAGGACTGCACCATCTTCTACATTGTCATGTTGACCAATTCTTTCAGCAGCGATGGATTCAGCTGCTGGATGTCTTTAGCTTCATGACCTCTGTGGAAGCAGGCTCATGAATTGTCAGTTCGTTCGCTTCAGGATAGACCATAGAAATGGTTCAAACTATCAAGGCTCTGTGGAAGCAGCCCGAGCTTTCTTGGTCTTTCCTCTTCTTCTTGGAGGGCAGTAGGAGAGCTTCAGAGTGTTTCTCTTCTGGCTTCAGCCTCAGCAGTCCTTTCTTCTTGAGCTCTGAAGCTGTTTGACCGCTTTTTGGCTTCGAGCCAGTCAGTCCTAGTTGGAAGACAATCGGAACTGCTTCTTGCCTTGGTGCATCAGTTCAGCCGTAGCAGGCTTCTTCTTCTTCTTTGCGGCCATCCTGGTCGATTCCAGGACGCCCAAGTGCCTTGCGCTTCTTCAGCCTCATTATAGGCTTGCACCACAATCTGTCAGCCAGAGTCTTCATGCGCTCACGGCGAACCCTGAGCTTCTGCACGCTTTCTTCACAAAGCTTCCTTGACTCGTGCAATCATTGTCTTGAAGTTCTTCACTTCTTGCACTGCTGAGCTGGCCATATGCTTCTGAACTGAAGCCTTTTCATAGTCAATCCTTCTGGCTTCAGTTCAACAATGCGCTGGGCAATAGCAAGTTCTGAAGCAATGGCACTGGAGGCTGACACTGAGCCAATGGTAGCTGCAGATCTTCAAAGCTTGATTGTTGCGTGTCAAACACTCGTCAATTGAAGTTGTGATGATGGTTGACATCAAAGAGAGCAGATCATTGAAGATTTCTGCTTCTTCTTTGCCTTGATGAGTTGCTCAAGCGTCATCTGCAATCTTCATCACTTGACAGATCAATTCTCATTGCGCAGAATGCAAGCAGTTAGCTCTTTTGCCAGTTGTGAGACAAGAGGCATCTTGCCTTCTGGGCTTGGAGACGCGTGATAAGTCTTCAGACTGCACACTGTCTTCAGGAGGGGCAGTTGCCAATGGCTTCGCCCTTGAGATTTTTGGTGAAGGGGCCGGCTTTGACGCTTTTGGCTTCTTCAACTACTTTGGCTTCGGCACTGCAGGCACGTTATCAGACTCAGTGTCAGCTGCAGGCTCATTCATTGTAGTCCCTTAAACCAAGATGTAGGTGATGAGGCCTTCAAGGTTGGCGAAAGGACCGATGACATTGGGTTCTGCATGTCGTGTGTCATCTGCCCTTGGAGATGAGGGACCAGGGTTGAAAGATTCTTGAATAGGATGTCTCCCCAAGGTCTCTTGATGGCGTTTTTCTCAGCATACTCCTGGGTCACAAATCTGTATTTGAACCATTGTTCTGCCCAATATCTTCGAATCCATTGGATTCGGGTCTTGCGCTGATGTAATCCTCTTCAGGATCTGTCTTGTACATTTCTGAGAGTTCATCTGGCAGATCTCTGGAGGTCTCACCACGACGCTTTCTGCCACCCTTCCTTGCTGCTTTCTCTGAAGCCATAAACTTTAACTGAAAGGCTTCAAGACGTTCAAAGGCTTCAAAGGTTTTCGTTTGCTGGACCAACAGGAAAGGCTTCAGGCGCGTTGATGTGATGCTGTAGGAATTCTGCAAATGAATGCAGACTATGAGAACCAAGGATTCTCCCACGGACATGTACCTGTGACAGCATTAAGGTGCGAGGGAAGGGGAAGAGGTCATATGCATTCTCAGAAGATTTTGAAGATAAATCAGTTTAGAAGACATTGACCTCATCGTGCGAAGACATTCACTCATAGATAAGAAGTTGGTTCCAGATTTGTACGAATCCACAGATCAGTACAAGTGAGGAATCTAACTACTTTGTGAAGCACAAGTGAATATACTAGGCATGTTATGAGATGCAGTATGAGAGAGATCTAGCTTGTGTGAACAGAAACTGCTTGTGGTAGAAAGTGACAAATCCATAGGATCAATGGTGTTGTAAAAGAGGAAGTTTTATTTACCACACTAAGAACTGCTAGACGGAGTGTAAGTTGAGGCCGAGCAGTTCGATCTTCCGTGCCCTAACTTGGCGACGGAGGACACCTACGGCAACGGCGGAGAGGACGATGTCCGCGATCGGCGTGAAGACGGCGTCGGAGAGGTTGCGGCAGCGAAGCGCTTCGTCGCCGGCGTCGTCGAGGGCTAGCGGTGGCGCTAGGGTTCGTGCGAGGGTGGAAGAAGAGATAATGACCGCTGTGAGTGTGTATTTATAGGCACAGGGGCGGCACTGTGCTATTACACAGGTGCCCCTGGCGATTCGCATCTGAGGAACACGTGGCCATTATGCGGAATTTTGGGGTTTGTTCCACGTCCCACGCACGCCTGGATTGTCGGGTGGTCACTCCTACTTCTCCGGATTTCATGTGGAGGAATGAGCATTGAAAACGGACTTAATGGTTGTCTCTGTATCTTCTGCTGACAAGGACGCAGAGAAGACATTCGACAGTTTCAATAGAATGCATATGACTTGGGGAGATAGAGTTTGAGATAGAAAGCATAGAGAGGTTAGGGTCCGATCACATTCACTTAGTTCAAAAGATTCAACACGAAGACATAGCTATAAGTGAATGCTGTAGAGGACAGAACACTAGCATATATATATATATAATCAACATAGTGAAGATAATCATGAAAATATGTTGAGATCGAAGCCAAACCAAATGTGAAGACATTGCAAGGTAACGCCATGAGTGAAACACTTCAAAATAGAACGTTTGGTGGTGGCGTTACCCACCGTATAGGAAGTATTAGACCCAGACACGGCGCACAATTATCGTGGCGCTCCGAAGTCAAATTCCACATTAATGTATTCACACTTAGAATGTATGTCTTCATTGATTGAAGATATACTTACTTCGTGTGTTGCACATCTAAGTCATCAATATGCATAAGGGTTAGGATGTGTGCCTGATCACAGGACATTTGAGGATTCCAGGATATTTAGCTCACACCGTAACTTGCAAAACCTCTTCTCATCCAAGGGCTTGGTGAAGATATCTGCCAATTGCTCTTCAGTGTTGACGTGTATGATATCAATGTCTTCCTTCACAACATGATCTCTGAGAAAGTGATGACGAATTTCAATGTGCTTTGTCTTCGAGTGCTGAACTGGGTTGTTGGCAATCTTGATGGCGCTTTCGTTGTCGCAGTAAAGTGGCACTTGCTTCAGATGAATGCCATAGTCCTTGAGTGTTTGCTTCATCCACAGAAGCTGAGCGCAGCAAGATCCAGCAGCAATGTATTCAGATTCAGCAGTGGAGAGAGATACACAGTTCTGCTTCTTTGAAGACCAACATACAAGTGATCGTCCCAGAAAGTGACATGTGCCTGATGTAGACTTGCGATCAACTTTGTCACCAGCATAATCAGCATCCGAGAATCCAACCAGATCAAACTCTGAGCCCTTTGGATACCATAATCCTAGAGTTGGGGTGTGAGCCAAATATCGAAGAATTCGCTTCACAGCTAAGTGATGCGACTCCTTTGGTGCCGCTTGAAATCGAGCACACATGCAAACACTAAGCATAATATCTGGCCTAGATGCACATAGATAAAGTAAAGAACCAATCATGGAGCGGTATACCTTTTGATCGAACTCTTTACCATTGTCGTCAGGACCCAGATGATGTTTGGCTGGCATTGGTGTTGTGAAGCCTTTGCAGTCTTGCATACCGAACTTCTTCAGGCAATCTTTGAGATACTTCTCTTGAGATATGAAGATGCCATTGCGTTGTTGTCGTATTTGAAGACCGAAGGAAGAACTTCAGCTCCCCCATCATGGACATCTGATATTGCTCTTGCATCATATATCCAAACTCTTCACTGTACTTCTGATTGGTGCAGCCGAAGATAATGTCATCCACATATATTTGGCACACAAACAGTTCACCATCATATGTCTTCGTGAAAGAGTGGGATCTAGGGAACCAGGTATGAAGCCTTTGCTCTTCAGGAAGTATTTGAGTGTGTCATACCAGGCCCGAGGGGCTTGTTTGAGGCCATACAGTGCCTTGTTGAGCTTGTATACCATGTCAGGATGTTTTGGATCTTCAAAGCCAGGCGGTTGTGCAACATACACTTCTTCTTCAATCTTGCCATTGAGAAAGGCACTCTTCACATCCATTTGATATAGAAGTATGTTATGATGATTTGCATAGGCCAGCAGTATGCGTATGGCTTCAAGTCTAGCCACAGGAGCAAATGTTTCATCGAAGTCAATGCCTTCCACTTGAGTATATCCTTGAGCAACGAGACGAGCTTTGTTTCTGACAACTTGACCATGCTCATCTTGCTTGTTGCGGTATATCCATTTGGTGCCTATTATATTGTGCTTCCGTGGATCAGGACGCTTAACCAGTTCCCATACATTATTCAGCTCAAACTGTTGAAGCTCTTCTTGCATAGCTTGAATCCATTCAGGTTCCATGAAGGCTTCTTCAACTTTCTTGGGTTCTGCAATTGAGACGAATGCGAAGTGCCCACAGAAATTTGCTAGCTGAGTTGCCCTTGAACGAGTGAGTGGACCAGGTGCATTGATGCTATCAATTATTCTTTCAATCTGCACTTCATTGGCAACGCGAGGATGTACAGGGCGAAGACTTTGCTCTTGCTGTTCATTGTCGTTGTTGGAAGGAATGTCTTCAGGCTGAGCATTGTCTTCATGTTGATCAGGTGCTGAAATGATAAGTTCTTCTTCAGGATGAGCTTCAGAAGGTATAATTTCTCCAGTTCCCATTAGCTTGATTGATTCACTGGATGGAACTTCATCTAGCACATTTGGCAGCTGCTCTCTTTGTGAACCGTTGGTCTCATCGAACCGCACATCCACTGTTTCAACCACTTTGTAATGAAAGAGATTGAAGACTCTGTAGGAGTGCGAATCCTTTCCATATCCAAGCATAAAACCCTCATGTGCTTTTGGTGCAAATTTTGAGGTGTGATGTGGGTCCTTGATCCAGCACCTTGCGCCAAATACTCTGAAGTAACTGACATTTGGCTTCTTGCCAGTAAGGAGCTCATAAGATGTCTTGTTCAGAGCTTGTGAAGATAAACACGATTGATTGTATGGCTTCGCTGTCTTCTGAAGCTTTTGCTGGGGAGGGCTCCACATTAGCTTCATTGGTGGTTGTGGCAGCCTCACGATTTTCATCCTCCACTTGACTAGCTGGAGGGTCGGTCACAAGCACATTCTCCTGGAGAACTGCTTCTTGGTGGGACAGGGGAGTGGGATCTTGTGGGACTCCTTCTTCTGCGGCTGATGCAGCCGGAATGTCTTCAGCAGAGACTTGAGGCCTTGGACCTTTGCGAAGCCTGCGGAACGCAGACGACGCCTGTGGAGTTGGTGTGGGCTGGGCCTCATAGTCTTCTTCCTCTTGTGGGCGATCCGCCCATGAAGCATCCTGTGCAATTGGCGTCAGTGGACGACCAATGCTGATGAGTTCACTGTTTTCATGCTGAGGAAGGACTGCATCATCTTCTACATTGTCATGTTGACCAATGTCTTCAGCAGCGATGGGATCAGCTGCTGGAATGTCTTCAGCTTCATGAGCCTCTGTGGAAGCAGGCTCATGAATTGTCAGTTGTCGTTAGCTTCAGGATAGACCATAGAAATGGGTTCAACTACCAAGGGCTCTGTGGAAGCAGCCCGAGCTTTCTTGGTCTTCCTCTTCTTCTTGGAGGGGGCAGTAGGAGAGGCTTCAGAGTGTTTCCTCTTCCTGGCTTCAGCCTCAGCAGTCCTTGTCTTCTTGAGCTCTGAAGCTGTTGACCGGCTTTTTGGCTTCGAGCCAGTCAGTCTAGTTGGGAAGACAATCGGAACTGCTTCTTGCCTTGGTGCATCAGGTTCAGCCGTAGCAGGCTTCTTCTTCTTCTTTGCGGCCATCCTGGGGTCGATGCCAGGACGCCCAAGTGCCTTGCGCTTCTCAGCCTCATTATAGGCTTGCACACATCTGTCAGCCAGAGTCTTCATGCGCTCACGCGAACCCTGAGCTTCTGCACGCTTCTTCACAAAGGCTTCCTTGAGCTCGTTCATCACTTCTTGCACGCTGAGCTTGGCCATATGCTTCTTGAACTGAGCCTTTTCATAGTCAATCTTCTGCTTCAGTTCAACAATGCGCTGGGCAATAGCAAGTTCTGAAGCAATGGCGCCTTGGAAGGCGACACTGAGGCCAATGGGTAGCTGCAGATCTTCAAAGCTGATGTTTGGCGTGTCAAACCACTCGTCAATGAAGTTGTGGATGATGGTGACATCAAAGAGAGGCAGATCATTGAAGATTTCTGCTTCTTCTTTGCTCTTGATGAGTTGCTCAAGAGCGTCATCTGCAAGATCTTCATCACTTGACAAATCAATGTCGTCATTGCGCAGAATGGCAGCAGCTGTTAGCTCTTTGCCAGTGTGAGACAGAGGCATCTTGGCCTTCTGGGGCTTGGAGACGCGTGATAAGTCTTCAGACTGCACACTGTCTTCAGGAGGTGCAGTTGCAGTGGCTTCGCCCTTGAGACTTTTTGGTGAAGGGGCAGGCTTTGAAGCTTTTGGCTTCTTCAACTGCTTTGGCTTCGGCACTGCAGGCGCGTCATCAGACTCAGTGTCAGCTGTAGGCTCATTCACTGCAGTCCCTTGAACCAAGATGTAGGTGATGAGGCCTTCAAGGTTGGCGAAAGGACCGATGACATTGGGTTCTGCATGTCGTGTGCCATCTGCCCTTGGAGATGAGGGACCAGGGTTGAAGTCTAACCCAAAAGACTTCTTGTTCTGCTTCGCTGAGTTCTGAGCAAACTGGAAGTTGCGCTTGAACAGATTGTCGTCACGACACCATAGCAGTGACGACGAGTGTGCATCAGCAGGCTGTGGTCCTACGGACCATGCATGGATAGAAGCCTTGAGCAATGGCTTCATCTCTGGACCTGGGTAGAAGATTCTTGAATAGGATGTCTCCCCACGGTCTCTTGATGGCGTTTTTCTCAGCATACTCCTGGGTCACAAATCTGTATTTGAACCATTGTTCTGCCCAATATCTTCGAATCCATTGGATTCGGGTCTTGCGCTGACTGTAATCCTCTTCAGGATCTGTCTTGTACATTTCTGAGAGTTCATCTGGCAGATCTCTGGAGGTCTCACCACGACGCTTTCTGCCACCCTTCCTTGCTGCTTTCTCTGAAGCCATAAACTTTAACTTGAAAGGCTTCAAGACGTTCAAAGGCTTCAAAGGTTTTCGTTTGCTGGACCAACAGGAACTGGCTTCGGGAGAATTTATGTGATGCTGTAAGAATTCTGCAAATGAATGCAGACTATGAGAACCAAAGGATTCTCCCACGGACATGTACCTGTGACAGCATTAAGGTGCGAGGGAAGGGGAAGAGGTCATATGCATTCTCAGAAGATTTCGAAGATAAATCAGTTTAGAAGACATTGACCTCATCGTGCGAAGACATTCACTCATAGATAAGAAGTTGGTTCCATATTTGTACGAATCCACAGATCAGTACAAGTGAGGAATCTAACTACTTTGTGAAGCACAAGTGAATATACTAGGCATGTTATGAGATGCAGTATGAGAGAGATCTAGCTTGTGTGAACAGAAACTGCTTGTGGTAGAAAGTGACAGATCAATAGGATCAACGGTGCTGTAAAAAGGGAGTTTTATTTACGACACTGAGAACTGTTAGACGGAGTGGGAGATGAGGCCGAGCAGTTCACTCTTCCGTGCCCTAACTTGGCGACGGAGGACACCTACGTCGACGGCGGAGAGGACGATGTCCGCGGTCGGTGTGAAGACGGTGTCAGAGAGGTTGTGGCAGTGAAGCGCTTCGTCGCTGGCGTCGTCGAGAGCTAGCGGTGGCGCTAGGGTTCGTGCGAGGGTGGAAGAAGAGATAATGACCGCTGTGAGTGTGTATTTATAGGCACAGGGGTGGCACTGTGCTATTACACAGGTGCCCCTGGCGATTCACATCTGAGGAACACGTGGCCAGTATGCGGAGTTCTGGGGTTTGTTCCACGTCCCACGCACGCCTGGATTGTCGGGTGGTCGTTCCCTTCTCCGGATTTCATGTGGAGGAATGAGCATTGAAAACGGACTTTAATGGTTGTCTCTATATCTTCTGCTGACAAGGACGCAGAGAAGACATTCGACAGTTTCAATAGAATGCATATGACTTGGAGATATAGAGTTTGAGATAGAAAGCATAGAGAGATTAGGGTCCGATCACATTCACTTAGTTCAAAAGATTCAACACGAAGACATAGCTATAAGTGAATGCTGTAGAGGACAGAACACTAGTATATATCAGTATATATATCATAATCAACATAGTGAAGATAATCATGAAATTGAGATCGAAGCCAAACCACCAAATGTAAAGACATAGCAAGTAACCCATGAGTGAAACACTTCAAACTAGAACGTTTGGTGGTGGCGTTACCCACCGTATAGGAAGTATTAGACCCAGACACGGCGCACAATTATCGTGGCGCTCCGAAGTCAAATTCCACATTAATGTATTCACACTTAGAATGTATGTCTTCATTGATTGAAGATATACTTTACTTCGTGTGTTGCACATCTAAGTCATCAATATGCATAAGTGTTAGGATGTGTGCCTGATCACAGGACATTTGAGGATTCCAAGATATTTAGCTCACACCGTAACTTGCAAAACCTCTTCTCATCCAAGGGCTTGGTGAAGATATCTGCCAATTGCTTCTTCAGTGTTGATGTATGATATCAATATCTTCCTTCACAACATGATCTCTGAGAAAGTGATGACGAATTTCAATGTGCTTTGTCTTCGAGTGCTGAACTGGGTTGTTGGCAATCTTGATGGCGCTTTCGTTGTCGCAGTAAAGTGGCACTTGCTTCAGATGAATGCCATAGTCCTTGAGTGTTTGCTTCATCCACAGAAGCTGAGCGCAGCAAGATCCAGCAGCAATGTATTCAGATTCAGTAGTGGAGAGAGATACACAGTTCTGCTTCTTTGAAGACCAACATACAAGTGATCGTCCCAGAAAGTGACATGTGCCTGATGTAGACTTGCGATCAACTTTGTCACCAGCATAATCAGCATCCGAGAATCCAACCAGATCAAACTCTGAGCCCTTTGGATACCATAATCCTAGAGTTGGGGTGTGAGCCAAATATCGAAGAATTCGCTTCACAGCTAAGTGATGCGACTCCTTTGGTGCCGCTTGAAATCGAGCACACATGCAAACACTAAGCATAATATCTGGCCTAGATGCACATAGATAAAGTAAAGAACCAATCATGGAGCGGTATACCTTTTGATCGAACTCTTTACCATTGTCGTCAGCCCAGATGATGTTTGGCTGGCATTGCGTCGTGAAGCCTTTGCAGTCTTGCATACCAAACTCTTCAGGCAATCTTTGAGATACTTCTCTTGAGATATGAAGATGTCGTTGCGTTGCTGTCGTATTTGAAGACGAAGGAAGAACTTCAGCTCTCCCATCATGGACATCTGATATTGCTCTTGCATCATATATCCAAACTCTTCACTGTACTTCTGGTTGGTGCAGCCGAAGATAATGTCATCCACATATATTTGGCACACAAACAGTTCACCATCATATGTCTTCGTGAAGAGAGTGGGATCTAGGGAACCAGGTATGAAGCCTTTGCTCTTCAGGAAGTATTTGAGTGTGTCATACCAGGCCTGAGCTTGTTTGAGGCCATATAGTGCCTTGTTGAGCTTGTATACCATGTCAGGATGTTTTGGATCTTCAAAGCCAGGCGGTTGTGCAACATGCACTTCTTCTTCAATCTTGCCATTGAGAAAGGCGCTCTTCACATCCGTTTGATATAGAAGTATGTTGTGATGATTTGCATAGGCCAGCAGTATGCGTATGGCTTCAAGTCTAGCCACATGAGCAACTGTTTCATCGAAGTCAATGCCTTCCGCTTGAGTATATCCTTGAGCAATGAGACGAGCTTTGTTTTGACAACATGACCATGCTCATCTTGCTTGTTGCGGTATATCCATTTGGTGCCTATTATGTTGTGCTTCCGAGGATCAGACGCTTAACCAGTTCCCCATACCATTTCAGCTCAAAACTGTTGGAGCTCTTCTTGCATAGCTGAATCATTCAGTTCCATGAAGGCTTCTTCAACTTTCTTGGGTTCTGTTATTGAGACGAATTGCGAAAGTGCCCACAGAAAATTTTCTAGCTGAGTTGCCCTTGAACGAGTGAGTGGACCGGGTGCATTGATGCTATCAATTATTCTTTCAATCTGCACTTCATTGGCAACGCGAGGATGTACAGGGCGAAGATTTTGCTCTTGCTGATCATTGTCGTTGTTAGAAGGAATGTCTTCAGGCTGAGCATTGTCTTCATGTTGATCAGGTGCTGAGATGATAAGTTCTTCTTCAGGATGAGCTTCAGAAGGTATAATTTCTCCAGTTCCCATTAGCTTGATTGATTCACTGGATGGAACTTCATCTAGCACATTTGGCAGTTGCTCTCTTTGTGAACCGTTGGTCTCATCGAACCGCACATCCACTGTTTCAACCACTTTGTAATGAAAGAGATTGAAGACTCTGTAGGAGTGCGAATCCTTTCCATATCCAAGCATAAAACCCTCATGTGCTTTTGGTGCAAACTTTGAGGTGTGATGTGGGTCCTTGATCCAGCACCTTGCGCCAAATACTCTGAAGTAACTGACATTTGGCTTCTTGCCAGTAAGGAGCTCATAAGATGTCTTGTTCAGAAGCTTGTGAAGATAAACACGATTGATTGTATGGCATGCAGTATCAATGGCTTCAGGCCAGAATTTTCTTGGAGTCTTGTATTCATCTAGCATCGTTCTGGCCATCTCAATGAGTGTTCTGTTCTTGCGTTCGACGACGCCATTCTGCTGTGGCGTGTACGGCTGAGAATTCATGTGTGATGCCCAAGGTATCAAGATATGTATCAAGGCCAGTGTTCTTGAATTCAGTGCCATTGTCACTTCTGATGTGCTTTATCTTGGCGCCAAAATTGTTCATAGCTCGATTGGCGAAGCGTCTGAAGACATCCTGCACTTCAGTCTTGTAAAGGATTATGTGTACCCAAGTATATCTAGAGTAATCATCAACAATGACGAAGCCATAGAGGCAAGCAGTAGTAGTAAAAGTTGAGTAATGAGTGGGACCGAAGATCCATGTGAAGCAGTTTAAAGGGTCTGTGTGGTCATGATTGTCTTCGAGGGATGTTGCCCTCGTCATCTCCCTGCTTCACAGGCACCGCATAAGTGATCTTTCTTGAACTTGACGCCCTCGATGCCTATGACATGCTTCTTCTTCGCCAAGGGTGTGGAGGTTCCTCATGCCAGCATGCCCAAGCCTCCGATGCCAGAGCCAGCATTCTGAAGCTTTTGCTAGAAACATATGCAGCTCTGGCCCTGCCTGAGAAATCTACCACGTACAAATCATCTTTTCGATACCCTTCAAACACTAGAGACTTGTCAGATTCCATTAGAACAAGGCAACGATATTTTCCAAATATTACGATCATGTTTAAATCGCAAAGCATTGAGACAGACATAAGTTGAAGCCAAGGGATTCAACAAGCATGACTTTATCCATGTGTTGATCCCTTGAGATTGCAACTCTACCTAGACCCAATACCTTACTTTTACCAGTGTCAGCAAATGTGATGTGGCTCTTGTCGGATGGACGTAAGGTTGAGTCCATAAGAAGACTTCTTTTGCCAGTCATGTGATTTGTACACCCACTGTCAATAATCCATTCTGAAGACGCTGGTGTCGTACCCTACAGTGCAGTTAGGGGGATAGGCTTCACCAAGAGCATTGTGAAGCAAAAACATTTGACGAACCAGTGGGTTATGAAAGCTTAGATCCAGGTTAGGACTAATAGGGAGAGTAGCAAGCGATTCAGGTACGAAGTACATAGTAAGACCATTTCGGGCATTTGATCTTGCGCCCTACAAGATGTTTAAGGTCCCCAGCAATAGCGTCAGACGATTTTGGTTTTCTGCTGGAGACCTTTCCCTGCAAAAGAGAGTTAAGCTTTCTTAGCCACCCACATCTTCAAGGGTGGCTTAGAAGCAATAAGTCTAAGTGCAGCATCTGAGAATTTTGGCTTTGAAGCCCTAGCAAACAGTCTTGCAGGCGGACAATAGTACTCATAAGAATAAGCAGAATAGTTCTTGGTCTTATGAACATGGCGGTTTGATGAACCGCTCTCATATTCATATGCCTGAGTATGGTTTCCCTGCAAAACATTTGCGTTAGTGCGACTCAGGTGAGTCCTCTGTCTGTATGAAGCCTTTGGACCGTATGAAGCCTTTGGTCTGAGGTTTGTCTTCTTCACGTGAGGTGTCATGATGACATTCACAGGAAGACTCTCCAGACACCTTTTCGGAACCCAGATCTTCTTCATAGGCGGTCCATTCCTGCAGTTAGTACCAATGTACCTGGCAAACACTTCACCATTCTGATTCTTAAACAGTATATAGTTTGCATCAAAGGATTCATCAATGATAATGGGGTTAGCACAAGTGAAGCCAGATAGATTGGATGGATCTGCTGAAGGTTCCTTTGCAGCAACCCACATGGTTTTGGGGTACTGCTCAGGTTTCCAGTAAGAGCCATCTGCATTCATTTTCCTTACGAACCCAACACCCTCTTTCCTAGGGTTTCGGTTCAGAATCTGCTTTTTGAGGACATCACATAGTGTCTGATGCCCTTGAAGACTTTTGTACATCCCTGTTTCAAGCAATGTCTTCAACCTAGCATTCTCATCAGCAATAGCGGTGGTATCCTCAGCAGAGGGGTTAGTTACCACATCAACAGTTGAAGATATTGCAACAGCAGTAGCAGTAGAACATTCAGCAACAGAAGTAGCATTATCACGCTCAATGCATTTAAGACATGGTGGTTCAAATCCTTCCTGAGCGGGACTGATCTGTTTGGCGCGAAGTGACTCGTTTTCCGTTTGAAGATCTTCATGAACCGCTCTCAATTTCTCAAGATCTTGCTTCCTTTGAAGATAATCATAGGAAAGCTTTTCATGAGTTGTTGAGAGAGTTTCATGACGACTTTCAAGTTCCTGATACTTAACGTGAAGATTTTTTATGTCTTCAATTAAGGATTCAGATCGAGTCATTTCAGCACCTAACAGATCATCGCTTCTGTCTAACAGTTTTTGAATATGTTCCATAGCTTTCTGTTGTTCAGTTGCAATTTTAGCAAGTGTTTTGTAGCTAGGTTTTGAACCACAATCAGAGTCATCGTCACTAGATGTTTGATAGTGAGTAGTGCGTGTGTTTACCTTGGCACCGCGTGCCATGAAGCAGTAGGTAGAAGCGGAGTAGTCCTTGTCATTTGCATCGGTGTCGGTGATGAAGTCATTGTCTTCAGTGTTGAAGATGGACTTGGCAACGTATGCTGTAGCCAGACTTGCGACGCCTGAGTCGGATTCCTCCTCAGACTCCACCTCCGCCTCCTCAGAAGCAGACTCCTCCTCTGAATCCATTTCCTTGCCAACAAACGCACGTGCCTTGCCAGATGAGCTCTTCTTGTGTGATGAAGACTTTGAGGAAGACTTGGAAGAAGACTTTGAGTATTTCTTCTTCTTCTTGTCGTCAGAGTCATATTCCTTGCTCTTCTTCTTCTTTTTGTTCTCATTGTCCCACTGTGGACACTCAGAGATGAAGTGGCCAAGTTTCTTGCACTTGTGACATGTTTTCTTCTTGTAGTCATGAGCAGGAGCTTCATCATTCCTTGAACTTGATCGGGAAGACTTTCTGAAGCCTTTCTTCTTGGTGAATTTTTGGAACTTCTTGACAAGCATAGCAAGTTCCCTTCCAATGTCTTCAGGATCATCAGAACTGCTGTCAGATTCTTCTTCAGATGAGGAGACAGCTTTTGCCTTCAAGGCACGAGTTCGCCCATAGTTTGGACCGTAGATATCTCTTTTCTCCGAAAGCTGAAACTCATGTGTGTTGAGCCTCTCAAGTATGTCAGACGGATCGAGTGTCTTGAAATCAGGACGTTCTTGAATCATCAGGGCCAGGATGTCAAACGAACTATCAAGTGATCTCAGCAGCGTCTTGACGACTTCGTGTTTGGTAATCTCAGTGGCGCCGAGGGCTTGAAGCTCATTTGTGATGTCAGTGAGTCGGTCAAATGTGTGCTGGACATTCTCATTGTCATTTCGCTTGAAGCGGTTGAAGAGGTTGCGAAGGACACTGATTCTCTGATCTCTCTGGGTTGAGATGCCTTCATTGACCTTGGAGAGCCAGTCCCAGACCAGCTTGGATGTCTTCAAAGCACTCACACGGCCATACTGTCCTTTGGTCAGATGACCACAGATGATATTCTTGGCAGTAGAGTCCAGTTGAACGAATTTCTTGACATCAGCAGCAGTGACACCTTCTCCAGCCTTGGGAACGCCGTTCTCGACGACATACCATAGGTCGACGTCAATGGCTTCAAGATGCATGCGCATCTTATTCTTCCAGTAGGGATATTCAGTTCCATCGAAGACGGGGCACGCAGCGGAGACTTTAATTATCCCTGCAGTCGACATAGCTAAAACTCCAGGTGGTTAAACCGAATCACACAGAACAAGGGAGCACCTTGCTCTGATACCAATTGAAAGTGCGTTATATCGACTAGAGGGGGGTGAATAGGCGATTTTTATGAAAGTCTTCAGAACATAGAAAGTTTTGAAGACAAACGATAAAATTAAACCTATTACCATGCAGCGGAAGGTAGACTACACTAGGCAAACCATAGTCAAGTATTCAATGAAGTGAAAGCACAAAGACTAATAGCAGCTAGGTAGTAAGGATCAGGTAGGAAGATATTGTGAAGCCAAACAGAACACGCAGTCACTCAGTGAAGACAAATGATAGTGCAAACATACAATGACTTCACAAGGAGTAACAGTAAGTAAAGGGAAGTGAAGATGAAACCAGTGACTCGTTGAAGACAATGATTTGTTGGACCAGTTCCAGTTGCTGTGACAACTGTACGTCTGGTTGGAGCGGCTAGGTATTTAAACCTTAGGACACACAGTCCCGGACACCCAGTCCTGAACACGCAGCTCAGGACACCCAGTCCTCACCGTATTCTCCTTGAGCTAAGGTCACATAGACCTCGCCCAATCACTCTGGTAAGTCTTCAAGGTAGACTCCCAAACCTTCACAGACTTCGTTCACCGGCAATCCACAATGTCTCTTGGATGCTCAGAACGCGACGCCTAACCGGCTGGAGGATGCACAGTCCTCAAGTGTAATAAGTCTTCAGATCACACAGACAAGAAGACTTAAGTGATGCCCAATTCTCTCTGGCTCTGGGTGGTTAGGGCTTTATCCTCGCAAGGAATTCTCTCTCAAAGGCTTCGAGGTGGGTTGCTCTCAAACGACAAAAGCCGTACTCTCAATCTGAGCAGCCAACCGTTTATGGTTGTAGGGGGTGGGCTATTTATAGCCACTTGGCAACCCGACCTGATTTGTCCGAAATGACCCTGGGTCACTAAGGAACTGACACGTGTTCCAACGGTCAGATTTCAAACTCACACGGCAACTTTACTTGGGCTACAAGCAAAGCTGACTTGTCCGACTCTGGACAAGATTCGCTCTCATAGTCTTCACTCGAAGACATAGGTTTTTGGTTTAGGCATCACTTCAGTCATTCTGACTGGTTCTCTTGGACCCCACTTAACAGTACGGTGGTTCCTATGACTCAACACAAAAGAAAAAGAACTACGAAAGATCTAAGTCTTCGAGCTCCATAGGCTTCATATAGTGTCTTCTCTTGTCATAGTCTTCAATGTGAATATCTTCATATACCACCTTTGACTTCAATGTCTTCATACATTTTTAGGGGTCATCTCTGGTAGTAAAACCGAATCAATGAGGGACTTCTACCTGTGTTATCCTGCAATTCTCACAAACACATTAGTCCCTCAACTAGGTTTGTCGTCAATACTCCAAAACCAACTAGGGGTGGCACTAGATGCACTTACAATCTCCCCCTTTTTGGTGATTGATGACAAACTAGTTGAAGTTTTCAACGGGGAATATAATCTGTGAAATTGTAAAGGATAAGGAATTGTCTTCATAAGTTGCAAGGGCTCCCCCTGAAGATGTGCATATAAGTTAATTTGCTTTTGGAATGCAAATGCACATGGCAGGTTGTACTTGTGGAGATCCACTTCAACTTATGATGACAATCCACTATGCATGTGAAAGTATATGAAGATAATGACATGCATAATGGAAAATGGACGTCTGCAGAATGAGCTAAGTGCGGAATTTATCGTCGCACATGCGGAATTTATCTTCGCAAAACAAGGTGGCAAATAAGTAGCAGACGACCATCTAGTTTAAGTGTTACAACTCATAAGAACCAAATGTAGCAAAAACGAGAGTTGTAAGCACGAAGCAAAATATAAAGCACCCGCCCATATGGACCCGCTTGAAGACTATCAATCTCATATGCTTCTCCCCCTTTTGTCAGTAATGACCAAAAAGGTTTGAAGACATAGAGCCTCTACTCGTTCCCATGAGGAGTAGGTGAAGTAGCAGGGTTGTTGGTGTTGTTTGGCGGTGCAGAAGAGCTTGGAGGTGCTGAAGGAGGTGGCGGTGAAGTAGCATCGTCTTCTTCCTCAATAATTCTGGCAGTCACTGTGGCAGCAGAGGAAGAGAACTCAGAGTCTTCAAGGGATGGAGTTCCTAGCAGCACAGCCCTTCGAGGAGGTGTGGAGTCAAACTTGAATCTCTCAGTGAAGCCATCCTCTTGAAGATCAGCTTCAGAACACATCATCGTGAGCCCTTTCCATGTGCGGCGACAGGTTTCATGGGCAACGAAAGCATTCTTGGTGGCAAGATTTCGAGTGCGATTAACATCCACCAAGAGGCTTTTCATCTGACGCTTCAGCCAGTCATGATGCCTATCCTGTTTCTGATGTAGAGCCACAAGAAGCTCTCGGTCGTTGAGAACACGAGTGCGCTTCTTGGGTCTTGGAGCAGTGGCACTGTCAGTGGCTTCAGTGGAAGCAGGGTGTGGTGCACGTGTAGTGCCAGCCAAAGGATACACCCGAGAAACTGCTTCAACGCCTTCAACGTTCTGAGTAAAACTCTGATGTTCTGCATTCTGAAGACTTAGAGGTTGCTTGGCAGGCTCAGAATATATGGCTTCAGTAGACATGTCCACGTCAGGCAAGAAGATCCGATGGTTGCGGGCTGAGGGCTGATACGAGATGGCGGAGTGTAGCTTGATCAGCCGCATGACCCAAGGGGCGTAGAACTTCAAACCAAACAGATCAATGCCTGATGCAGCAAGTTGGCGTATGAAGAAGTCCTGTGCATTGAAGCATTTGCCATGAAGTATATAGAAGACCAAAGTCTTCATTGCACCCTGAAGCTTGGCATTTGGAGAGTGCCCTTTGATAGGCCAGAGAGTTCGCCTGATGATGTGATAGATGGTTCTTGGCAGATACTCAAGGTCTTCAACGAAGAACTCTGTGGGATAAGCAGCATCTTGGGGCAATGGCTTCATCATGCTGAGCATCTGACTCATATCAGGTTCTGGCCGCTGAAAGATGCTCTCAATAGCTTCAGCATGCAGCTGACAGCCTTGCTCGAAGAGATCGCCAGGAGTGGGCAAGCCAGTGAGCTCAATGATGTCAAATGCATTGGCTTCGTGATGAACGTTGCCAGTCATCCACTCCAGGACCCAAGTCTTCGGATCTCTGCTGTACCCTCTGATGTGAAGTGTGGCATAGAATTGAAGCAGCAGCTCTTCATTCCAATGCTCTTCGTCAGTAATGAACGGCAGCAGTCCAACTTCCTTGAAGCAATCTAAAGCTTCTTCCAGACAGGGCAGACCAGCTATAGCTTCAACGTCAAGGCGCTTGTGTGGGAAGATGCGACCTTGGTTGTAAAGAATGCAAGAGTAATAGCTTCGCTGAGGATAGCTCCAGAACCGATCAGATGATATCCTTTCCCTTGAGTAGGGGTTCCTGGAGCTATTGAAGAACGTGTTGTCTGCCCTGAAGCCATTGATGTTGAAGGAGCCAGGTGCTGATGCAGGACCTGGAAACCTTGGCAGTCTTGGGATTGGCTTCTGGACCTGAGGCCTGTGCTCAACATGATAGTTCGAATTGGGGACCGGCAGCAGACTCAGGAACAGAAGTGGCGGGATCAGTGGCTTCGCTGTCTTCTGAAGCTTTTGCTGGGGAGGGCTCCACATTAGCTTCATTGGTGGTTGTGGCAGCCTCACGATTTTCATCCTCCACTTGACTAGCTGGAGGGTCGGTCACAAGCACATTCTCCTGGAGAACTGCTTCTTGGTGGGACAGGGGAGTGGGATCTTGTGGGACTCCTTCTTCTGCGGCTGATGCAGCCGGAATGTCTTCAGCAGAGACTTGAGGCCTTGGACCTTTGCGAAGCCTGCGGAACGCAGACGACGCCTGTGGAGTTGGAGTGGGCTGGGCCTCATAGTCTTCTTCCTCTTGTGGGCGATCCGCCCATGAAGCATCCTGTGCAATTGGCGTCAGTGGACGACCAATGCTGATGAGTTTGCTGTTTAAACTGAGGAAGGACTGCACCATCTTCTACATTGTCATGATGACCAATGTCTTCAGCAGCGATGGGATCAGCTGCTGGAATGTCTTCAGCTTCATGAGCCTCTGTGGAAGCAGGCTCATGAATTGTCAGTTGTCGTTCAGCTTCAGGATAGACCATAGAAATGGGTTCAACTATCAAGGGCTCTGTGGAAGCAGCCCGAGCTTTCTTGGTCTTCCTCTTCTTCTTGGAGGGGGCAGTAGGAGAGGCTTCAGAGTGTTTCCTCTTCCTGGCTTCAGCCTCAGCAGTCCTTGTCTTCTTGAGCTCTGAAGCTGTTGACCGGCTTTTTGGCTTCGAGCCAGTCAGTCTAGTTGGGAAGACAATCGGAACTGCTTCTTGCCTTGGTGCATCAGGTTCAGCCGTAGCAGGCTTCTTCTTCTTCTTTGCGGCCATCCTGGGGTCGATGCCAGGACGCCCAAGTGCCTTGCGCTTCTCAGCCTCATTATAGGCTTGCACACATCTGTCAGCCAGAGTCTTCATGCGCTCACGCGAACCCTGAGCTTCTGCACGCTTCTTCACAAAGGCTTCCTTGAGCTCGTGCATCATTGTCTTGAAGTTCTTCACTTCTTGCACGCTGAGCTTGGCCATATGCTTCTTGAACTGAGCCTTTTCATAGTCAATCTTTGAGAGCTATTAAGGATGCAAGGAAGACAAGTCTATCACAAGAATTTCGTTCCCATGGCTTACTCTAGAAGTTTGCCATTTGGAACCCGGAGTTTGAATTACCATGGAAGTGGGCATGTCACAGAATGTCGTGTTATGCAATCGAGCATAGTTCTCGGATATGAATGAATGAGATGCTCCAGTATCGAAAAGAACAGATGCCGGATGGCAATTAACAAGGAGCGTACCAAGGACGACGTTAGGATCCTCATGAGCCTCCTCGGCTGAAACATAGTTGACATGGCCACGTGCAGTGGTGACCGGCTTGGCGTAGAATGTCTTTCCCGCTGGCTTACCACGGCCAACGGACTTTCCAGACTGATTGGGGTTGTTGTTCTGGGGACACTCTCGACTATAGTGACCCGGCTCTCCACACTTGAAACATGTCACAACATTGGGGCGTGGAGCAGCATTAGCAGCGGGGCCACCATAGGGCTTGGGCGGTGCAAACTGCTGGTTGGGACGAGGCGCCTCAAAGGATGGCCTCGGAATGAACCTGGGTGGCAGTGCCGTGCTTGGAATCCACACCCGGCGCTTCTGAGATCCAGAGCCGGATGAAGAGCCAAAATCACGAGAGTGCTTGCGTGAAGCGTCATAGTCAGACTGGCCTGTCTCAGCACTGATGGCTTTATTGACCAACTTCTGAAAGGAGGTGCACTCGTGCAGACGAAGATCGCGGCGAAGCTCAGGGCTAAGTCCCTTGCGGAACCTTGCCTGCTTCTTAGCGTCGGTGGATACCTCTTCAGGAGCATATCATGCCAGATTCCCAAATTCACGACTATATGCATCCACAGTCAGTCTTCCTTGGGTGAAATTGCAGAACTCTTCCCTCTTGCGATCTATGAGACCTTCCGGAATGTGATGCTCACGGAAAGCCTCACTGAATTCAGCCCAAGTAGTGATTTGGCCGACCGGGCGCATAGCTTCAAAATTTTCCCACCAAAGGCTAGCAGGGCCTTCGAGGTGATAGGCAGCATAAGTAACCTTATCAGCTTCGGCTACGTTGGCAGAACGTAGCTTGTGGGTGATGCTGCGAAGCCAGTCATCCGCGTCGAGGGGCTCGACGGAATGATTAAACTTTGGTGGGTACAACTTGATGAAGTCATTGATTGACACCAAGTCATTTCGCTGATGGCGTGCAGTGTTCTGCTCAATCCGCTCCAGCAAGCGGTTAGTCTCACGCTTGTTTCTTTCCGCCTCCAGCATCACTTCGGCCAGAGAAGGCGGGTGAGGCAGATTTTCACCCCTAGCTGCACTGGCTTCCCCCTGCTCCGGGGCAGCAGGGTTGCTGCGGGTGTTGACCATCCTAGGAGAAAACAAGACAACAGTTTAGATAAGGATGGCACAAACTTAGCAAGGAAGTGCAGAATGTAATGGATAACATGGAATGCTAAGATGTTCATTGCACGACATGGTAATATAGAAACTGCCATATATATACCATTGGTCATACACACCGTACATAGTTTAGTACAAGCCCAGGCTAGAGTACAACTACGGTGAAAGACATTACATCTCAGCGAGGCATTCCAAGCTCCTATACATTATTTTTCTACACCTCCGGAGCGTGATACACACCAAGTCGTATCCCACGGTCACGCAGGACTGTGGAGAATACAACTACTACAATACTAGTGAAACTACTACTAGCTCAACGGCTCCGTAGTAATCCTCATAGAAGTCGCCACCAAAGCCTGGAAGTGGAACATGATCATCTGGGAACAGACGGTCCTGCGGAGCCTGCGGACCATAGGGACTCGGATGTGGCCTTGGTCCCACAGGTGGTGGCAGACGGGGACCACGAGGAGGGGTGATGCCTCCTACATCGCGCCACTCCA
This sequence comes from Triticum urartu, assembly GCF_003073215.2. NCBI lineage: Eukaryota > Viridiplantae > Streptophyta > Magnoliopsida > Poales > Poaceae > Triticum > Triticum urartu. Next base: position 522,188,345 of record NC_053024.1, read on the forward strand.
TACAATCTGGCAATCCAGACCGTACAGGGTACAGATCCCTCAGATCCATGTATCCTGCCTGTACCGCCGTGCAAACCGAGTCAAAGTGGCCCAGTGATCAGCACGAGAGTTAAAAAGCTCCATACGCAAGGCCCGATTTTCGCGGTCCTTATCCTCGAGCATCTCGGCAGTGGTGCGGAGTAGTGACTCCTCATGTGTGGGGTCAGCATAGATAGCCTGGAGATACCCTTGCGCTCCCGGAAGTGAAGCTGGCATATAACGGAAGTCGGTGTTCCGAAGCAGGCCAGTCCGGACTCGCATGATGGTCATCATGGAATAGGCAGCATCCTGCACAGCCATCTCAACAGTAACCCCGAGTCCATAGGAACAGTGAAGGGGCTCAGTGGCTCCAGGATAAGAGGGA
>NC_053024.1:522190047-522216935 GCF_003073215.2 Triticum urartu
CAAAGGAGAGTCCCATCCGGACATGGATGCAGTCTTCGGTCCTTGTGTCTTCACAGCCCATCAGTCTGGCCCATGGCTAATAGGCCGGACGCCCGAGGACCCCTTAGTCCAGGACTCCCTCAATCCCACCTTTCTTCTTCAACAATTATCGGTTAGTATCGGTTGAGCCTAAGTTTTTGCTTCTTCACATGAGTTGTGCTATGCTTAGAATGTCATTTTATTTTCATTTTTCTTGTTGTTTTAATAAAATACTTAGATCTGAAAGTTTTTAAATAAAATAGAGTCCTCAAATAGTTGCCAGGGAGGCTAGGTAAGCGGCATTCACATCCCGTTAATGAATCTATTTTCTATGTTATTTACTCTTGTACTGCACTTATATCCTATGAGTAAATTGTTGAATAAATTGAATGTCATGAAGTTGAAATCATATCATGCCTAGTGGCACATTGGGTTTAGAAAGTGAAATCTTTTGAGGCTTGACAATCACAATATTGGTCATACAAGCAGTTCACGAATAATTAGTATAAGGAAGAGAACTTTCACATATAAATACATTATCATGGAAATCTTTTGTGATTGTGAGCCCCGTCAAAATATTATATGCCAAAATTGTTGACGTTGCACAAGGAAGACAACGTAATGGTTTTTGTTTGTTCATATTCACACAGAAGTTATATTGTCATAGATCCTTCAACATGTGGTGCTTGCCCCCCATCTTTGTTAGCCAAAAATTCCACACCAAGTAGAGATACTACTTGTGCATCCAAAAACCCTTAAACCAAAATCTTATTTTCAAGAGTCCATCATACCTACCTAAGGATTGAGCAAGATCCTTCAGGTAAGTTGTCATCGGTGCAATGAGGCAATAAAAATTGCTTCTAAAAGTGTGAGATCATTTAGTGTAAGAGAAAATTGAGTGTTGTACGAACTTGTGATGGCAAAAAATAAAAGCGACAAACTACATAATAAAGGTTGCTATCATAAGGGGCAATATAACGTGATGTTCTTTTGTACTAAGGGGTTGAGCATACAAATAAATAAGCGCATGGCAACCTCTGCTTCCCTCTACGAAGGGCCTATCTTTTACTTTTTAGTATTTACTTTTATGCAAAGAGTCAAAGTTTTTCTCTCTATTCCCTTTTTATTTTTCTCTTTTGGCAAGCATCATGTGGTGAGGAAAGATCTAGGCACATATATCCAATTGAATATGGGTAGCATGAGTTATTATTGTTGACATCACCCTTGAGGTGAATACGTTGGGAGGCAAAACAATAAGCCCCTATATTTCTATGTGTCTGGTTGAAACGTTTTGCTCATGTGTATGCGGTGAGTGTTAGCAATCATAGAAGACTATATGATGGTTGAGTATGTGGAGCTCTTACTTAAACTCTATTGAATAAGTTGGATTGAAATTGCTTGGTGACTGAGAACATAGGTTGTTGAGTTTCAAGAGAATTCATTGTTTGAACCTTAACATGTGAATTGGTTGCTACTTTAACATGAGAAATTTTATGAGAAAGAATTGCTGTCATGATGCTAGAAAAAGTGATTGAAATTGTCATTGATCAAACTTATGAACTTTGCTAGCATTCACACTTCATAAATTATTTCTTTTATCATTTACCTACTCGAGGACGAGTAAGAATTAAGCTTGGGGGTGTTGATATGTCTCCAATGTATCTATAATTTATGAAGTATTCATGCTGATATATTATCATTCTTGGATGTTTTACAATAATTTTATAGCAACTTTATATTATTTTTTGGGACTAACCTATTGACCAAGTGCCCAGTGCCAGTTGTTTTCTGCTTGTTTTTTACATCACAGGAAATCAATATCAAACGGAGTCCAAACACCGCAAAACTTTTTGGAGATTTTTTATGGACCAGAACACCCAGGATGGGCCATGGAAGCACCTCGGGGGTTCCCCGAGGGGGGCACAACCCACCCTGGCGCGCCTAGGGGCCCAGGCGCGCCCAGGTGGGTTGTGCCCACCTCCGTGTCCTCCTGCACCCCCTCTTTACCCTATAAATTCCCAAATATTCTGAAAACCCTCGGGGTTAACCTAGATCAGAAGTTTCGCCACTGCAGGCCTCTGTAGCCACCGAAAACCAATCTAGACCCCGTTCTGGCACCCTGCCGGAGGGGGGAATCATCTCCGGTGGCCATCTTCATCATCCCGGCAGCCACCACGATGAGGAGGGAGTAGTCCATCCTCGGGGATGAGGGTTTGTACCAGTAGCTATGTGTTTAATATCTCTCTCTCTCTCCTGTTCTTGACATGTCACGATCTTGATGGATAACGGGCTTTATTAATACAGTTGGATCATATGGTGTTTTCCCCTCTCTATCTTGTTGTGATGAATTGAGTTTTTCCCTTTGAGATTTCGTTGTTATCATATTGAATACTTTTATGGATTTCAGAACACTTGATATATGTCTTGCAATTGAATACTCGTGGTGACAATTGGGTATCGTATTGATTCACTTGATATATGTTTTGGCACTCAACTCGAGGATTCCCGAGGTGGCATTGGGGTAATCTATGCATAGGGGTTGATGCACGTTCTTGTCTTTGTTTCTCCGATAGAAATCTTGGGGCACTCTTTCATGTTCTTTGTGTTGGATTGAGTACTATGAATCTTAAATTATTTGGTGTTATTTTTGTACAAATTCTTGGATAGATCGATCGAAAAGAATAGCTTCGAGGTGTTTCCGTACCCTACAAATAAGTTCTTCTTATGTTCTCCGCTAGATAGGAACTTTGGAGTGATTCTTCATCGCACTTTGAGGGGTGATTATATGATCCAATTATATTAGCACTATTGAGAGATTGCTAGCGAAAGTACGGACCCTAGGCTTCATTTTCAAGCATTGTAATATCGTTTTTGTGCATGTTTACTATTTGATACCTTGCTGTTTTTATTTATTCAGATTATAAAAATATATTTCTACTAGCCATATTACACGTTTATCACCATCTCTTCGTCGAACTAGTGCATCTATACAATTTGCCATTGTATTAGGTGTGTTGGGAACACAAGACATTTCTTGTATTTGGTTGTAGGGTTGTTTGAGAGAGACCATCTTCATCATACGCCTCCCACGGATTGATAAACCTTAGGTCATCCACTTGAGGGAAAATTGCTACTGTCCTACAAAACTCTGCGCTTGGAGGCCCAACACGGGTATACAAGAATAAAGTTGCGTAGTAGACATCAATGGCCACCTAGCCCAGCATGTATTTCAGCCAAGAGTTGTCGTCCCTCCTCTTTGGAGATGCATCTTTGAAGGACTTCAATAGTACTTTTCTTGTAGAGTTCACCTTCGTGAACTTTATAGGCTTTAGAGCGTCGAACTATGCGACGGGCCTCATTATGGTCATCAGGAAGCTCCTGCCTATTAAGGTAGGCCAGGAAGGGTTCGGTCCATGGAGCAATAACGACCATGATTACATGGGCGGAGGGTGTTATTTCGGTGCCCGAGCCCCCGATGATATCTGAATTGTGTTCGGCTGCTGGGGGTATGATCGGTTCCAGACTAGTATTTCCGCTCTCGTCCTGCCATACCACGGATGGCTTGAAGAGCCTTTCCACAAAGGTGTTAGGCGGGACGAGATCGCATTTAGCGCCCATTCGAGCAAGGATGCCCGCTGCCTGATTACTGTCTCGAGCAACATGATGGAACTTGAGCCCCTCAAACCAAGCCGATATTTTGAGTATGGCATTTTGGTATGCTGCCATTTTTGGGTCTTTTGCATTGAATTCTCCATTTATTTGGGATATTGCGAGGTTCAAATCCCCATGTACCTCTAGGCGTTGTATGCCCATGGAGACAGCCATTTGGATACCATGTAGTAGTGCCTCGTATTCGGCTGCATTGTTGGAGTCCGTATACATGATTTGTAGCACGTAGCGGACTGTGTCCCCCGTAGGGGATATCAAGATGACACCGGCCCCCAGTCCGGCTAACATTTTAGAGCCGTCAAAGTACATGATCCAGTTGGAGTATGCGTTGTACTCTTTAGTGAGCTCGGCTTCTGTCCACTCGGCGACAAAGTCGGCCAGCACCTGAGATTTAATAGCTCGGTGTGGCTTGTATGTTATTCAAAATGGTAAGAGCTCGATGGCCCATTTGGCTATGAGGCCGGTGGCATCCCGATTATTTACGATGTCATTGAGTGGTACTTCGGATGCCACCGTGATCAAACACTCTTGAAAGTAGTGCCACAGCTTCCGGGATGCCATAAAGACTGCATAACTTATCTTCTGATAGTGAGGGTATCGAGATTTGCATGGTGTAAGGACCGCCGATACATAGTACACTGGTTTTTGGACGGGGAATTTGTGTCCCTCTTCCTCTCGTTCAACGACGAGTACGTCGCTCACTACCTGGTGAGTCGCAGATATATAGAGCAACATAGGCTTGCCAACACTTGGTGCGTCTAGGATTGGGTTGCCTGCTAACAAGGTTTTCATTTCTTCCAATCCAGTTGTAGCCGCGTCCGTCCACTCGAAGTGGTCAGTGCGTCAAAGCAGTCGATAAAGTGGTAACGCCTTTTCTCCCAATCTAGAGATGAAGCGGCTTAAAGATGCCACGCACCCAGCTAGTTTTTGGACTTGCTTTAAGTTTGTTGGTGTTGCCAATTGTGATAGGGCTCAGATTTTGGCTGGGTTCGCTTCGATTCCTCTATTGGAAACAATGAACCCGAGCAGTTTCCCGGCTGGAACACAGAAGACACATTTTTCCGGATTGAGCCGTATGTCGTATGTTCGCAGGTAGTCAAACATGAGGCGTAGATCGTCCACCAATGATTCAACGTGTTTAGTTTTGATGACCACGTCGTCCACATATGCCTCCACTGTCTTGCCAATTTGTTTTTCCATACATGTTTGAATCATGCGTTGGTAAGTGGCACCAGTGTTTTTGAGCCCAAAGGGCATAGTGTTGAAGCAGAAAGGCCCGTGCAGGGTAATAATGCCGTTGCGGCCTGGTCGGACTCCATCTTAATCTGATGGTATCCAGAGTAGGCGTCTAGGAGACACAATGAGTTGTGTCCTGCAGTTGCGTCAATGATTTGGTCAATGTGGGGCAGCGGGAAGAGGTCCTTAGGGCAAGCCTTAGTGAGGTCTTTGAAATCGACACAAAGGCGCCATGATTTATCCTTCTTCGGCACCATGACCAGGTTGGCTAGCCAGTCCGGGTGATTGATCTCTCTGATGAACCCAGCCTCAAGTAGTTTGGCTAGCTCCTCCCCCATAGCTTATCGTTTGGGTTCGAAAAATCACAGCAGCGTTTGCTTGACTGGTTTGAACTCCTTTATTATGTTGAGGCTATGCTCGGCCAGTCTGCGTGGGATTTCGGGCATGTCCTAAGGATGCCAGGCAAAGATGTCCCAATTTTCGCGCAGGAACGCTCATAAGGCGGCGTTGACCACCGGATCCAGCTGTGCTCCAATGGATGTTGTTTTGTTAGGATCCGTCGGGTGCACTTGAAATTTGACTATTTCATCTACTGGTTTGAAAGAGGTGGATTTGGGCCTCTTGTCGAGGATTACATCGTCTTTGTCCACTGTGGAATGCAGAGTGGTTAATTCTTCGGGCGTGAGGGCCTCGGATAGTGCCTCGAGGGCCAAGGATGCGGTTTTGTTTTCGGCACGGAGTGCTATATCCAGATCACTGGTGATAGTGATTACTCTGTTGGGCCCTGGCATTTTAAGCTGCATGTACCCATAATGGGGTATGGCTTGGAAGTGTGCGAAGGCGTCCCGCCCCAAAAGGGCGTGATATCCGCTATTGAAAGGGGCCACATGGAAGAGCAACTCTTCAGACCTGTAGTTATCAGGCGTGCCGAATACTACATCAAGTTTAATTTTCCCCGAGCATCGTGCTTCTCGACTGGGGATAATACCTCGAAAGGTGGTACTGCTTTGCTCGATGCGACTCTTGTCCATTTGCATTTTGTCGAGCATATCTTCATAGATGAGGTTAAGTCTGCTACCGCCGTCCATGAGCACTTTGGTGAGTTGAAAGCCATCCACAATTGGGTTTAAGACCAAGGCGGCTGCTGCTCGGACTGGTCGGGCCCTTGGTTCGTCGGCGGCGGCGAAAGTTATGGTTGTATCGTTCCAAGGGTTCATTGCGGATACTTGGTTGACTTTGGCGAGGTCGCGGAGCTCCCGTTTGCACCGATTATTTGAAGAAAAGGTCTCAAAGAATGCAAAGATGTAAAAACCTTCATCCTCCGAAGAATGCTTCTCTGGAGTAGTACTGGTGAGGATAGCCTCACCGCTCTTAGCCACTTGCCAGAATACCCAACATGCCCGAAGGCTATGTGTTGGTCCGGTGCTCGACGTCGTATGTATCTGACAGGGCTTGTCGAGCAGTTCGTCAAGGGCGGTTCTATATCCCATGAAGGGTTTGTTTTTCTTGTCAATGAGCTTGTGGTCTGATGCTTCGTAAGGGTGCGTCCGTTTTGCCTGTAGGGTGGGCTGCTTAAAGGCATGGGGGTTCCCACCGGGCTGTCTGGGCTTTCCATGCGCTTTCCATCGTGCAGTACTTATGTACTATGTGTGCCAGTTCTGTGAAGTGTTGCATGCGGCGGCGGTTGAGGGCATTGAGAATTCCCTCATTCGTACAGTTACGGCAAAAAACTAAAACCGCGTCGTCGTCACAGCAATATTTAATCTTGTTTTTAACGAGGAATCTGGCCCAAAAGTGATGGACCGTTTCCTAAGGTTGCTGTTTGTGAGAACCCGGAATTAGCTTCCAGATCCTCCTGTGTATATTTGTCAACTCCAGGATCATTGTTGACAACACAGTGAAATGATATCATTGCACAATACATTAAAGTATTACAAGTAATATATATTGTCACAAGACATACCTAGCGAAATGTATCATGACATTTATTACATTCAAAAAAACAGCGGAAAGTATAATGCGTAGCGACTCCATCTCAGCCACAGGCGGTCGATGTAGTCCACGTGACCTCACTTCTACATATCGCCATAGTAGTCGTAGTCATCATCTTCGTCTCCAGGTAACTCTGTTGTCAACAAAATTATTGCCATGAGTACATTACGTACTCAACATGCCTCCCACAGGGAAGGTCCTCATAACTACATGTGGCTTCAAAGGAAGGTTGTATGGCTCATTTGCATAAAGCTAATTTTGTTTGACAAATAAAGCAGTTGGATAAAAGAAGTTTTTGATGAGAATGTGTTTTATCTCCAGAATAACTTTCATCAAAGTGAGGATCCTCGATCAACTCACACTCTTCATAGGTTCCAAGAATAGGGGTAAAGAGGGAATAAGCAAGACAGGTCATGTATGTCAAGAAAGATTCATGTGCTGTCCTTGACCGTGGACACGGCTATTCGAATAGTTTTACACTCTGCAGAGGTTGTACACTTTACCCACATGACACAATCCCGACTTTTTGCCACTAGCCGTCGCTAGCGTAGTACACCATCTGGTATACCGGCAGGGAGATTGTGACGAGGTCTTTGGACTAGATCCCCCAAAGATGTGACATGCCCACCGGGTCTGGCGCACGGAACTGAGAGTACGTCCTCAAACCGGTCCCCCCATCTGTGCCAAGGATACTCCCCGCAGGGCAGCTATCCCATCTGCGGTACGTTGACATCGACACCTAAGGCTGACTAGCTTACTTGACCATGTTGGAAATATGCCCTAGAGGCAATAATTAATTGGTTATTATTATATTTCCTTGTTCATGATAATCGTTTATTATCCATGCTAGAATTGTATTGATAGGAAACTCAGATACATGTGTGGATACATAGACAACACCATGTCCCTAGTAAGCCTCTAGTTGACTAGCTCGTTGATCAATAGATGGTTACGGTTTCCTGACCATGGACATTGGATGTCGTTGATAATGGGATCACATCATTAGGAGAATGATGTGATGGACAAGACCCAATCCTAAGCCTAGCACAAGATCATGTAGTTCGTATGCTAAAGCTTTTCTAATGTCAAGTATCATTTCCTTAGACCATGAGATTGTGCAACTCCCGGATACCGTAGGAGTGCTTTGGGTGTGCCAAACGTCACAACGTAACTGGGTGGCTATAAAGGTACACTACAGGTATCTCCGAAAGTGTCTGTTGGGTTGGCACGAATCAAGACTAGGATTTGTCACTCCGTGTAAAGGGAGAGGTATCTCTGGGCCCACTCGGTAGGACATCATCATAATGTGCACAATGTGATCAAGGAGTTGATCACGGGATGATGTGTTACGGAACGAGTAAAGAGACTTGCCGGTAACGAGATTGAACAAGGTATCGGGATACCGACGATCGAATCTCGGGCAAGTATCGTACCGCTAGACAAAGGGAATTGTATACGGGATTGATTAAGTCCTTGACATCGTGGTTCATCCGATGAGATCATCGTGGAGCATGTGGGAGCCAACATGGGTATCCAGATCCCGCTGTTGGTTATTGATCGGAGAGTCATCTCGGTCATGTCTGCATGTCTCCCGAACCCGTAGGGTCTACACACTTAAGGTTCGATGACGCTAGGGTTATAGGGAAAGTATGTATGCAGTTACCGAATGTTGTTCGGAGTCCCGGATGAGATCCCGGACGTCACGAGGAGTTTCGGAAAGGTCCGGAGGTAAAGATTGATATATAGGAAGTATGGTTTTGGCCACCGGAAGTGTTCCGGGCATCACCGATAGTGTACCGGGACCACCGGAGGGGTCCGAGGGTCTAGCAGGTGGGGCCACCAGCCCTGGAGGCCTACATGGGCCAATAGTGGGAAGGGACCAGCCCCTATGTGGGCTGGGGCGCCTCCCACCAAGGCCCAAGGCGCTTCCAAGAGGGGAAGGGGGTAAACCCTAGGGCAGATGGGCCCTAAGGCCCACCCTAGGTGCGCCTCCCCCTCTCCCCCTTGTGGCCGCCTCCCAGATGGGATCTAGGGGCTGCTGCCACCCCTAGGGAGGGAACCCTAGGTGGGGCGCAGCCCCTCCCCTTCCCCTATATATACTTGAGGTATGAGGGCTGCCCAACACACGAATTCTCTCCCTGTTGGCGCAGCCCTACCCCTCTCCCTCCTCGTCTCTCATAGTGCTTGGCGAAGCCCTGCTGGAGTCCCGCGCTCCTCCACCACCACCACGCCGTCGTGCTGCTGCTGGATGGAGTCTTCCCCAAACTCCCCAACACACGAATTCTCTCCCTGTTGGCGCAGCCCTACCCCTCTCCCTCCTCGTCTCTCATAGTGCTTGGCGAAGCCCTGCTGGAGTCCCGCGCTCCTCCACCACCACCACGCCGTCGTGCTGCTGCTGGATGGAGTCTTCCCCAAACTCCCCAACACACGAATTCTCTCCCTGTTGGCGCAGCCCTACCCCTCTCCCTCCTCGTCTCTCATAGTGCTTGGCGAAGCCCTGCTGGAGTCCCGCGCTCCTCCACCACCACCACGTCGTCGTGCTGCTGCTGGATGGAGTCTTCCCCAAACTCTCCTTCTCCCCTTGCTGGATCAAGGCATAGGAGACGTCACCGGGCTGTACGTGTGTTGAACACGGAGGTGCCGTCCGTTCGGCACTAGGATCATCGATGATTTGGATCATGACGAGTACGACTCCATCAACCCCATTCACTTGAACGCTTCCTCTTAGTGATCTACAAGGGTATGTAGATGCACTCTCCTTCCCCTCGTTGCTAGATTACTCCATAGATTGATCTTGGTGATGCGTAGAAAATTTTGAATTTCTGCTACGTTCCCCAACAGTGGCATCATGAGCTAGGTCTATGCGTAGTTACTATGCACGAGTAGAACACAAAGTAGTTGTGTGCGTCGATATTGTCAATTATCTTTCCGTTACTAGTCTTATCTTGATTCGGCGGCATCGTGGGATGAAGCAGCCCGGACCAACCTTACACGTACGCTTACGTGAGGCCGGTTCCACCGACTGACATGCACTAGTTGCATAAGGTGGCTGGCGGGTGTCTGTCTCTCCCACTTTAGTCGGATCGGATTCGATGAACAGGGTCCTTATGAAGGGTAAATAGAAATTGGCAATTCACGTTGTGGTTTTGGCGTAGGTAAGAAACGTTCTTGCTAGCAACCTATAGCAGCCACGTAAAAACTTGCAACAACAATTAGAGGACGTCTAACTTGTTTTTGCAGCATATGCCTTGTGATGTGATATGGCCAAAAGGATGTGATGAATGATATATGTGATGTATGAGATTGATCATGTTCTTGTAATAGGAATCACGACTTGCATGTCGATGAGTATGACAACAGGCAGGAGCCATAGGTGTTGTCTTAATTTATTTATGACCTGCGTGTCAACATAAACGTCATGTAATTACTTTACTGTATTGCTAAAGCGTTAGCCATAGTAGTAGAAGTAATAGATGACGAGACAACTTCAAGAAGACACGATGATGGAGATCATGATGATGGAGATCATGGTGTCATGCCGGTGACAACGATGATCATGGAGCCCCGAAGATGGAGATCAAGAGGAGCAAAATGATATTGGCCATATCATGTCACTATTTGATTGCATGTGATGTTTATCATGTTTTACATCTTATTTGCTTAGAACGATGGTAGCTTAAATAAGATGATCCCTCACTAAAATTTCAAGAAAGGTGTTCCCCCTAACTGTGCACCGTTGCGAGGGTTCGTTGTTTCGAAGCACCACGTGATGATCGGGTGTGATAGATTCTAACGTTCGAATACAACGGGTGTTGACGAGCCTAGCATGTACAGACATGGCCTCGGGACACATGTGAAACACTTAGGATGACTTGACGAGCCTAGCATGTACAGACATGGCCTCGGAACACAAGAGACCGAAAGGTCGAGCATGAGTCGTATGGTAGATACGATCAACATGAAGATGTTCACCGATGATGACTAGTCCGTCTCACGTGATGATCGGACACGGCCTAGTTGACTCGGATCATGTAATCACTTAGATGACTAGAGGGATGTCTATCTGAGTGGGAGTTCATAAGATGAACTTAATTATCCTGAACATAGTCAAAAGGTCTTCGCAAATTATGTCGTGGCTCGCGCTTCAGTTCTACTGTTTAGATATGTTCCTGGAGAAAATTTAGTTGAAAGTTGATAGTAGCAATTATGCGGACTAGGTCCGTAAACTGAGGATTGTCCTCATTGCTTCATAGAAGGCTTGTGTCCTTAATGCACCGCTCAGTGTGCTGAACCTCGAACGTCGTCTGTGGATGTTGCGAACATCTGACATACACATTTTGATAACTACGTGATAGTTCAGCTAAACGGTTTAGAGTTGACGCACCGAAGATGTTTTGAAACGTCGCAAAACATATGAGATGTTTCGAGGGCTGAAATTGGGATTTCAGGCTCGTGCCCATGTCAAGAGGTATAAGACCTCCGACGATTTTCTTAGCCTGCAAACTAAGGGAGAAAAGCTCAATTGTTGAGCTTGTGCTCAGATTGTCTGAGTACAACAATCATTTGAATCGAGTGGGAGTTGATCTTCCAGATGAGATAGTGATGTTTCTCCGAACTCATTACCACCAAGCTGCTAGAGCTTCGTGATGAACTATAATATATCAGGGACATATATGATGATCCTTGAGATATTCGCGATGTTTGACACCACAAAAGTAGAAATCAAGAAGGAGCATCAATTGTTGATGGTTGGTGAAACCACTAGTTTCAAGAAGGGCAAGGGCAAGAAGGGATACTTCATGAAACGGCAAATCAGCTGCTGCTCTAGTGAAGAAACCCAAGGTTGAACCCAAACCCGAGACTAAGTGCTTCTGTAATAAGGGGAACAACCACTGGAGCAGAATTACCCTAGATACCTGGTAGATGAGAAGGCTGGCAAGGTCGATAGAAGTATATTGGATATACATTGTGTTAATGTGTACTTTACTAGTACTCCTAGTAGCACCATGGTATTAGATACCGGTTCGGTTGCTAAATGTTAGTAAACTCAAAATAAAAGGCTGCGGAGTAAACGGAGACTAGCTAAAGGTGAGCTGGCAATACGTGTTGGAAGTTTTTCCAAGCTTGATGTGATCAAGCATCGCACGCTCCCTCTACCATCGAGATTGGTGTTTGCGTTGAGCATAGACATGATTGGATTATGTCTATCGCAATACGGTTATTCATTTAAGGAGAATAATGGTTACTCTGTTTATTTGAATAATACCTTCAATGGTCTTGCACCTAAAATGAATGGTTTATTGAATCTCGATCGTAGTGATACACATGTTCATGCCAAAAGATATAAGATAGTAATGATAGTACCACCTACTTGTGGCACTGCCACGTAAGTCATATCGGTATAAAACGCATGAAGAAGCTCCATGTTGATGGATCTTTGGGCTCACTCGTTTTGAAAAGTTTGAGACATGCGAACCATGTCTATTGGTGTATATGCATGAAGAAACTCCATGCAAATGGACCGTTTGGACTCACTTGATTTTGAATCACTTGAGACATGCAAATCATACCACATGGGCAAGATGACTGAAAGCCTCGTTTTCAGTAAAATGGAACTAGAAAGCAACTTGTTGGAAGTAATACATTTTGATGTGTGCAGTCCAATGAGTGCTGAGGCGTGTAGTGGTATCGTTATGTTCTTACTTCACAGATGATTTGAGTAGATGTTGAGTATATTTACTTGATGAATCACGAGTCTGAATTGTTGAAAGGTTCAAGTAATTTCAGGGTGAAGTTGAAAGATCTTCGTGACAAGAGGATAAAATATCTATGATATGATCATAGAGATGAATATCTGAATTACGAGTTTGGCACAGAATTAAGACATTGTGGAAATTGTTTCACAACTAATACAGCCTGAAACACCATAGTATGATGGTGTGTCCGAACATCATAACTGCACCCTATTGGATATGATGCATACCATGATGTCTCTTATCGAATTACCACGATAGTTTATGGGTTAGGCATTAGAGACAACCACATTCACTTTAAATAGGGCACCACGTAATTACGATGAGATGACACCGTATGAACTATGGTTTAGAGAAACCTAAGCTGTCATTTCTTAAAAGTTTGGGGCTGCGACGCTTATGTGAAAAAGTTTCAGGCTGATAAGCTCGAACCCAAAGCGGATAAATGCATCTTCATAGGACATCCAAAACAGTTGGGTATACCTCCTGTCTCAGATCCGAAAGCAATAAGGGATTGTTTCTAGAATCGGGTCCTTTCTCGAGGAAAAAGTTTCTCTCGAAAGAATTGAGTGGGAGGATGGTGGAGACTTGATGAGGTCATTGAACCGTCTCTTCAACTAGTGTGTGGCAGGGCACAGGGAGTTGTTCCTGCGGCACCTACACCAATTGAAGTGGAAGCTTATGATAGTGATCATGAAACTTCAGATCAAGTCACTACCAAACCTCGTGGGATGACAAGGATGCGTACTACTTCAGAATGGTACGTAATCCTGTCTTGGAAGTCATGTTGCTAGACAACAATGAACCTACGAGCTATGGAGAAGCGATGGTGGGCCTGGATTCCAAAATGGCTCAAGGCCATATAATCCGAGAGAGGATCCATATATGAAAACAAAGTGTAGACTTTGGAAGAACTACTTGATGGTCGTAAGGCTGTTAGGTACATATGGATTTTAAAAGGAAGACGGACAATGATGGTAAGTATCACCATTAAGAAAGCTCGACTTGTCGTTAAGATGTTTTCCGACAAGTTCAAGGAGTTGACTACGATGAGACTTTCTCACTCGTAGCGATGCTAAGAGTCTGTTGGAATTATATTAGCGATTACTGCATTATTTATGAAATCTTGCAGATAGGATGTCAAAACATTGTTTCCTCGATGATTTTCTTGAGGAAAGGTTATATGTGATACAACCGGAAGGTTTTGTCAATCCTGAAAGATGCTAACAAGTATGCAAAGCTCCAGCAATCCTTCTAAGGACTGGAGTAAGCATCTCGGAGTTGGAATGTATGCTTTGATGAGATGATCAAAGATTTTGGGTGTATGCAAAGTTTATGAGAAACTTGTATTTCCAAAGAAGTGAGTGGGAGCACTATAGAATTTCTGATGAGTATATGTTGTTGACATATTGTTGATCAGGAATGACGTAGAATTTCTAGAAAGCATATAGGGTTATTTGGAAAGTGTTTTTCAATGGAAAGCCTGGATTAAGCTACTTGAACATTGAGCATCAAGATCTATAAGGATAGATCAAAACGCTTAATGGTACTTTCAAATGAGCACATACCTTGACATGATCTTGAAGGTGTTCAAGATGGATCAGTCAAAGAAGGAGTTCTTGCCTGAGTTGTAAGGTATGAAGTTAAGACTTAAAGCTCGACCACGGCAGAAGAAAGAGGAAGGACGAAGGTCGTCCCCTATGCTTTTGACATAGGCTCTATACGGTATGCCATGCTAAGTACCGCACCTGATGTGTGCCTTGCCACATATCTGGCAAGAGGGTACAAAGGTGATCTAGGAGTAGATCACCAGATAGCAGTCTAAATTATCCTTAGAGGAATAAGGATATGTTTCTCGGTTATGGAGGTGATAAAGAGTTCGACGTAAAGAGTTACGTCGATGCAATCTTAACACCTATCCGGATAGCTCTGAGTAGAGATACCGGATACATATAATGGAGCAACAATTTAGAATAGCTCCAAGTAGAACAATTATTTGAAATGGCTCCAAATGTAGCATAGTAGTTGCATCTGTAAGATGACATAGAAATTTGCGAAGTACATACGGATCTGAATGTTGCAGACCCGTTGACTACAACCTCTCTCACAAGCATAACATGATCAAACCCAGAACTCTTTGGGTGTTAGTCACATGGGGATGTGACCTTGAGTGTTAATCACATATCGATGTGAACTGGATTATTGACTCTAGTGCAAGTGGGAGACTGTTGGAAATATGCCCTAGAGGCAATAATTAATTGGTTATTATTATATTTCCTTGTTCATGATAATCGTTTATTATCCATGCTAGAATTGTATTGATAGGAAACTCAGATACATGTGTGGATACATAGACAACACCATGTCCCTAGTAAGCCTCTGGTTGACTAGCTCGTTGATCAATAGATGGTTACGGTTTCCTGACCATGGACATTGGATGTCGTTGATAACGGGATCACATCATTAGGAGAATGATGTGATGGAAAAGACCCAATCCTAAGCCTAGCACAAGATCATGTAGTTCGTATGCTAAAGCTTTTCTAATGTCAAGTATCATTTCCTTAGACCATGAGATTGTGCAACTCCCAGATACCGTAGGAGTGCTTTGGGTGTGCCAAACGTCACAACGTAACTGGGTGGCTATAAAGGTACACTACAGGTATCTCCGAAAGTGTCTGTTGTGTTGGCACGAATCGAGACTGGGATTTGTCACTCCGTGTAAACGGAGAGGTATCTCTGGGCCCACTCGGTAGGACATCATCATAATGTGCACAATGTGATCAAGGAGTTGATCACGGGATGATGTGTTACAGAACGAGTAAAGAGACTTGCCGGTAACGAGATTGAACAAGGTATCGGGATACCGACGATCGAATCTCGGGCAAGTATCGTACCGCTAGACAAAGGGAATTGTATACGGGATTGATTAAGTCCTTGACATCGTGGTTCATCCGATGAGATCATCATGGAGCATGTGGGAGCCAACATGGGTATCCAGATCCCGCTGTTGGTTATTGATCGGAGAGTCATCTCGGTCATGTCTGCATGTCTCCCGAACCTGTAGGGTCTACACACTTAAGGTTCGATGACACTAGGGTTATAGGGAAAGTATGTACGCAGTTACCGAATGTTGTTCGGAGTCCCGGATGAGATCCCGGACGTCACGAGGAGTTCCGGAATGGTCCGGAGGTAAAGATTGATATAAAGGAAGTATGGTTTTGGCCACCGGAAGTGTTCCGGGCATCACCGATAGTGTACCGGGACCACCGGAGGGGTCCGGGGATCCACCAGGTGGGGCCACCAGCCCCGGAGGCCTACATGGGCCAATAGTGGGAAGGGACCAGCCCCTATGTGGGCTGGGGCGCCTCCCACCAAGGCCCAAGGCGCCTCCAAGAGGGGAACGGGGTAAACCCTAGGGCAGATGGGCCCTAAGGCCCACCCTAGGTGCGCCTCCCCCTCTCCCCCTTGTGGCCGCCTCCCAGATGGGATCTAGGGGCTGCCGCCACCCCTAGGGAGGGAACCCTAGGTGGGGGCGCAGCCCCTCCCCTTCCCCTATATATACTTGAGGTATGAGGGCTGCCCAACACACGAATTCTCTCCCTGTTGGCGCAGCCCTACCCCTCTCCCTCCTCGTCTCTCGTAGTGCTTGGCGAAGCCCTGCTGGAGTCCCGCGCTCCTCCACCATCACCACGCCGTCGTGCTGCTGCTGGATGGAGTCTTCCCCAACCTCTCCTTCTCCCCTTGCTGGATCAAGGCGTAGGAGACGTCACCGGGCTGTACGTGTGTTGAACACGGAGGTGCCATCCGTTCGGCACTAGGATCATCGGTGATTTGGATCACGACGAGTACGACTCCATCAACCCCGTTCACTTGAACGCTTCCGCTTAGCGATCTACAAGGGTATGTAGATGCACTCTCCTTCCCCTCGTTGCTAGATTACTCCATAGATTGATCTTGGTGATGCGTAGAAAATTTTGAATTTCTGCTACGTTCCCCAACAGACCAAGCCAGTGCCCATATAGCATGTGGTTGTACTGTTATCACAATCTTCAAATCCAAGACTTATTAGGCCTTATGCGGCATGGACTACTGATTGCCCCCTTCGACTCGTGAAGGGCAGCCAATCACTCCTTCAATCCTTGATTCAGTTGTTGCCCATGCCAGTATTCAGATGGTAAGTTTCACCCAAAGTAGAAGAGGATAGAGAAGGTCAACAAGGCCAACTTTCCTAGCTCAGCGAGCTCAAGAAATAAGTTTCAAGTGTCAATGACTAAAAGGACATTCAACAAAGCACCTATAGGGTAATAAGCATGGCTAAGCATTTCTACTCTACCAGAATACTATATAATTCTACTCGGATGTCAAGTGAATAGGCGACAAGCGGATCAGGGTAATGTGTCAATCGACACACTAGCTACGAGAATTAAAATAGCATGCACATAGCAACAGTAAAACTCAATGCAATTTTGTAAACGATATGATAAGTATGATCAAAGAAGGAGGCATGCCTTCGTTGTTGAGTCCTTCGATAACCTGATTATGTCCTTCTCCAACATCGTCACTCCCTACTCTTCGTAACGATAGCAAAGGAAAAACAATAAATACCAAAGCAATAGAAAATCCAAATAACATCCAAAACAAATTAAGAGTGGATGGATGGCAAGATACTGATCAAGATGGAGATTCCAAAAGGAGATAACATGACTGGAAGGTAAGTAGAGGACTCGATGAATTGACAGGGTTTAGTTGATGATGGATAATCAAGGCTTGCCAACAATACTAACGTTCTAATACGAACTATGGTACTAACCACTAGTAGTACCCACTACACATCTCACCTAACTATATAAAAAACAATGGCATCAACACACATGAAAAGGAACCGTCCTTTGCATACTACACAATCATAATCATGGCATGATAAAGTAAAAGTTAACCAAAATAAATATTTAGATAGAATCTAAATATTTACAATGGTTATTAGCAAGCAAGTATTCTATATGACAACCAAACCAACATTATAAGCCATACTAGTTAAGCAATCAAATATCATTCCATAAAATGAATTGAATTGATTTAGGTTTAGACCTAAACCATTATTAAAATAAAATGGGATCAACACTATTATATCTAACAAATTCATTTGTCAAACAATCAACAAGAACTATACAACACATGGAACAAGTGGATGAACAACTATCCTAGACATGATATGATTAAATGTGGTAATCAACCAAGAATAAATATTTGGAGGAATCCAAATATTTTAATGGTTAACAACAAGCAATGTATAAACATCATCCATAAGTAATATTAAGAAGTACTCTTATATCAAGAGCCAACACGACACTAGGAAGAAAATAAACAATACAATAATATGGCACGTATCATACAAGGCATGTGAATAAAGAATCATAAAGAGATCTTAACTAAAACCACAAGCATCAAACATACAAGTGATCATGAGAAGATACTAAAGTAGTACATGCTCTTTAAGTAAGAAAGAACAGATATCCAATGACTACTAGTAACAAGATTACCCACACATGCTTAAACAACAGAGCAAACTATGCGCGTTAAGCATATGAGGAAGGCACAACTCAACTAACATGAAAGGTAAAATATCTTGAACATGAGATGGACTATTGAAACAATTATAACACATGGTAGTATAATAAGACATGAAACATCACTTGCATGAAAGATGTCTAGGCATATAACAATGCAACGACTAGATATATACTCATAAGCATGGAATATCATTACATATGCTACCCGTTATGCTACCAATACAATACACTCATAATAACAACACAACTTAGTTGATATACGCTAACCAAACATCGAGCATGCCGTTAGCACACAACATTATCATGCTAGTTGCTCCTTAGAAGCACGAGGGTTAAATCATACTAAGCAAGTAAACATCGAGGTCATTGCATCAATGAAATCAAGCAATGAAATAACAAAGCAAGAATAACAGAAATGTCATGCATTTGCTATATAGTACAACTTACACTTGCACCAACATAGAACAGTCAACTAGGCATGATTCGATACACAATTGCTATACCCACACTATGCAATCTAGTTATACAATCGAACATCATGACATGGTATTGACCAAGCATGAGGAATCATTCACTACTAGCATGTATCTCTACCAAGCAAAGACTAACCATATGCGTGATCATAAAGTATAAACTAGCGATGATATAACACATGCATGGGAAACATTCAATAAAGAATGCTTTCTACTTTAAGAAATTGCAAACATAGCATGGTAATAAACTAAGAATAAATAAACACACATTATAGTTGCCACGATGTAAGAAACTAAGTTATATGCAACGGGAATAAATTCTAAATATGAGAATACAAATACGACCATGACATAAATCATCAAACCGAGCAATCTTGTATGTCTACAAAATAAGAAGAACCACTTGGCAATCACGAGCTATACAACAAACTACAATATACTAGTTCCCCATAGTAAAGCCTTTCATTTGACGTCTAGCATAAAGAAACTACATAGAAAAACACACAATAATTACCTGAAGAACTATCATAGATATGGCATGATTTCAAATCAATAAAAAAACACGTAACATGGGTGAGAACAAATATATAAAACATATCTAAGATATATTCATGCTAAACAAAAGGAACTAATTAAAACATGAAATATTCCATGACTCGATAAAGAAAGCAAAGCTTAGAATAATTCTATGAAATTATAAGCTTGGTGATCATTCATCAAATTTTGTACACGTGCACAAAACAGAACTACATTATCTAAAAAGAAAATATCAACATGAGACACCATACAAAACTATAAGAAATAATAAAATAAATCCTTACAATAAATCTAATCAATCACATCTGACTCCTATAATTATGGAATAATTAGGAGTGACTCCTAAGCATGTCATGAGCATACGATAAATAACGTATTTTAACAAACAAACAAAAATATCACCGATCAACAAGCAATAAAATCTACACCACATCCAATTGATCAAATAGGTAATCTAACTCCTCCACGGGGTTACGAAGGACCTATGGGATATTTCATCTATGGGGTACAAAGTCATATGACGAATGAAAATTAAAGAAAAATATGAATACCATCGGATGGCCTCCGGTTCATGGACATGATGAAATTGGCGCGGCCAACTACCATCATAGGATGTAAAGAGATGTCTACAGTGTACTACAGGTATGAAATAGTACGCGTATAAAAGGAATTAGGCAGAGGCTCACCGAGTTGGATGGAACGGTATGGTGAAGTTGAAGAACAGTGTACACGCACATGTGAAATTCTTCGTGTGTGGTCGACGGATCCCGATCTTTCTTCTCTGAATGGATCCATGGTGAGGAAGGGAAGTTCCTGGTGCAAGGGAATGGATGGAGGTGCTCTGAGTTGCCGGAAACGAGCACTCGCGTCCATGGAGCGACAGCACTTCGTGGATGAATTTGGGAAGAATAGAGAAGGGAGATGGCAGGAGGTGGTAGGGAATTGTAAGAGGAGGTGGAGGCGCACATGAAGATGTCCTCAGTTTGTGGAAACAACCAAGGGAGAGGGGAGTTAAAAGGAGGAGGCAGGAGAAGAGGCGAGGCGTTCGCTCGTGGGAGAGATGGACCAATTTATTTATGTACAGATTTCGAAACGGTAGCAATTAAACGAGTTGGAGGAGGGGTTTTCATCATGGCTGAACGTTTTCTATGGTGGTTGTTTCCATTCTGTAGATTGGGAACGTACAAAAGGAGAGGAAGCTCTCGCTAAGGTGAGTGAGATGGCCCAGATCGGCAAGGCACATGAGGAAGGAGGGGAGGAGGAAAATAAGAGTGGGAAAAATACATGGGTAGGCCCATGTGACCTGAGAAAGAAAACAAAAAACAATGGGATGAATCCAGGAAAAAGAAGAGAGATGCACAAATGCATGTATTGGTGGATTTGTCTCAGAAACAATGTACGTGTGGATGAAAGTATGAGTAAGATAGGTGAACAATTCAAATGGTAGAACGTATCTAATGGTCCGATGAAATTTGGCCGAGATTTAGAAAAGGAAAAAGAAATTGATTTCTGTTTTAGGAAATCTAGAGAAGGAAAAGAAGCTCGTGCAATCAAACAAATTTCAGAAACCCAAAGAAAATTCAAGGCGCATATTTCAATATGCCAAAGAAGAGAAAATAAAGCCCGACTAAAAGAAAATAAGTAAACTCAAATTTTAATTTCGGTTCACATTAGTTCAAATTAAATCCATTAAATTCTAAAATTCTAATTTAAGCTTGGTTAACAAATAAAACAAATGAAATTTTCTCACCCTGATTCTTGGAAAACTTTTTCTTAAACATTCCGAGAATCGGGATGTTACACTGTTGTACATACGTGAGGTCACATATGTCTGGAGGGCCTGAATTACTTGGGGAATATTGATTGTGGTGGGTGGGCGGGCTAAAACCCGAATCCTGACCCATGATTGGATCCGGAGCTTGAAGATTCTCCGAGATCACCAGTTCAGGACCAGGAGGGTCCATATGATTTTCGGGCTCAATGCCTGAACCTATGTTCGGAGGACATGAAGTCTCTTCCCGAGGATGGGTATCCGGCTCAAAGGGCTCAAAAATCTGAACATAGCTGGTTCTTAACTTAGGTGAAGAAGCGTTCTCGCCTCGTTCCTCAACGACCGCTACCAGATGGGTGATCGGTGGGGACCTGATTTCCCTCTGACCGGGTTTAAGCCCGATACGATCATAGTCTATTGCAAGCCCTAGGGCGGCGATGCGATCTAGCAACTCGTTCAAGGATGAGATATCTGCCGGATCCATCTTTCCGAAGTGTTTGAGGCCGATGCGGAGATGGCGTTTGGCGATTATGGGGGCCGCCGTTGGCTTAATGGCCGAGCAAGCACCCATGGTAAAACCGTCGAGCTGGAGGACCTGTCCTGGAGTTAGGGTCCTTCCAGAAGTGATATTGTCATTAATGACAAGGCGAGCCATCGATCCTTCTATCGACAACACAATGGAACTGTGCGTAGGGGGTCCCGAACTGTGCATCTGAGGATCGAAGGTAACAAGGGACAAGGGGAACATGATGTTTACCCAGGTTCGGGCCCTCTTAATGGAGGTAAAACCCTACATCCTGCTTGACTGTATTTGATGAGTATAGGGGTCACAAGAGTTGATCTACCTCGAGATCGTAATGGCTAAACCCTAGATGTCTAGCCTGTATGAATTCTGATAGCCTCCACGGACTAAACCCTCCAGTTTTATACACACCGGAGGGGCCTAGGGTTGTACAGAGTCGGTTTGTGGAAGGAGGAAATTACATATCCGGACATCAATCTTGTCATCCACGCATAGGAGAGTCCTACCTGGACACGGGGGAAAGCCTTCTGCTTTGTATCTTTACGGCCCATCAATTCGGCCCATATCGAATAGTCCGGACACCCGAGGACCCACTCATCCAGGACTCCCTCAGGGGGCGCCGCCAGGGCAGGAGCCCAGGGCGGCCGCCGGCCCCCTTGGGGGCGCCCCTAGGGCTACCTCCTCCCCCCTCCACCTATATATATGTGAGGAGGGAGAGGGGCAACACACACCACGATCCCAAGCCGTGTGTAGCGCCCCCTCTCCCTCTAGTTCTAATTCCTCCTCCGTCCACATCCGTTGTGCTTGGCGAAGCCCTGCGGATAGTTTCACCACCACCGTCACCACACCGTCATGTTGTAGGAACTCATCTACTACTTCGCCTCTCTTGCTGGATCGAGAAGGCGAGGATGTCATCGAGTTGAACGTGTGCTAAATGCGGAGGTGTCGTACCTTCGGTACTTGATCGGGACGGATCGTGAAGGTGTACGACTACATCATCCGCATTGATAAATGCTTACACTTAGTGATCTACAAGGGTATGTAGATGCTCTCCCCCTCTCGTAGCTATGCATCTCCATGGATAGATCTTGCATGTGCGTAGAATTTTTTTGTTTTCCATGCAACGTTCCCCAACAGTATGAAGCACCACTAGTAGCTCTCGAGGAACTTATTGACGCGCTCGGTCTAGCCACCAGTCTAAGGTTGGTACAACGTTCTCATGTTCAGTTCAGTGATGATAGTCTTGAACAGCTCGCGCAAGAACTTGCTTGTGAAGACTGGGTCACGGTGAGAGATGATCGCTTCTGATTACGGAAGACTATCGACAAAGTCCATCCATGGTGACGGCCTTCCATGCATCGTCTGGGGGTGGCAATGGTTCGAGGAGTCTTGGGTACTTGAGGTGCTATGGTTGAAGCGCTCAAGCCATCTCCTCCCAAAGGCATGTGCAAAGAGATTGTCCTCAGTCAACCTACAACCTCAAGTCGCCCCAAAGCAAATATTGAAGCACCTTCTCTGATTAAGCGAGTATGTTATCCTATGTCAAGCATCGATGTCGGTTATGAATATGTGTTGGACAATACAGATCCTTCATTTTTTCACAAAAGAGTTAATCCTGAGCCTCAAACTAATTGTGAGATGCTGATGGAAATCAAGTAGGAGTTGACGAAGCATAATAAGGAAGATAAGAAGCAAAAGGCCGCAATGATGGCATAGATCAACATTGGTATCAATTTCATTAGGATCAACCGACACTCTGCAACTGAGCAAATGAGTCGCTCCTGAGTCGCCCTGAGAAAGCACTGTTTTGTCAAAGAACTCAAAAGGATGGGTACTGAAGAGAAGTATCATTGGACTGAAAACATTCCTTCTGTATTTTATCAGTGTCAGACTCCATCTCCTTCGGACACAAGCTCCTTTAATACTTTATCATTTGATATGTATGACATGGATGACGCTGTTGCTTCACCACTGACTCTTTCATTTCATCGCCAAGATGCTCCAAGCATCCAACCTGAAGCTCCTTCGATCGCGCCTACACAAAATTATTCATCAGATGGCGCCTAAGAAGTATAGATTGTATGTCCCTCGAACCTCTTGGACATTTGATGAGGGGAGAGGACGTAGCGTGCTTCATGAGTTTTTGGGCAGGTTTGCTTCGAGTTACAACACTTGTTCTTTAATTTGTTTTGTAAACTCTTAAGTTATGTGATGATCTATACGTTTGCTACTTTAATTCCTCATGCATGCTTAAATTCGTTTATCCTATATGCATGATGATATTATAATAGATCATTGCTTCATGCATTGTTTTTATTATCCATGTTATATCTTTTACATAATACATGCCCAAGAATTCCAACATATAGGGGGAGCTCTTCACAGTTCATCTTGCCATGTGCATTTGCATTCAAACGCAAATTCTTCTATATGCACAGCTTCAGGGGGAGCTATTTCTATATCGTAGAATCCAAAATCATCACCACTTTAATTACTCATCACTGAAGTTTTAGCTGTGTTGTCATCAATCATCCAAACGGGGGAGATTATAAGTACATCTAGTGCTATTAGTGGGTTTTGGATGATTACTGTCAAAACATTAAGGGACTAATGTGTTTGTGAGTATACACTGGTGAAAGTCCCTGAGGATTTTGGTTTAACCGGTGGGTGATGACCCCTAAAAATGTTTTTGAGAACATTGAGGACTTCATAATGCCTATTGAAGAACTGTAAGCTATTATGTAGACTTTTGTTTACTAGTGTATTTATTCTTCATTTGAGTAGTAGGGTAAACCGTAATATTAAGGGCATCGAAGTGAAAGCTAGTTTGAAGTCTTCGCATGTGTGCACTCAACCCAGCCTATTTCTTCAAAGAGTGAGACATTGAAATATCCTTTCAAGAAAGTTATTTAGCTTCGATGCTAAAGTTAAGTCTTCGGGGATGCCCTGATAAAATTCCCCGCTTAGAAGTTAGAAAACTTGCCGACTAAGTTTGTCCATTTGGTCAAAGTTTTAGCTTTGACTGTTTGCCACATGTCGCGTGCATGTTGGGAGTGCGCCTCCAATGCTCATATCACCCGCCCCTCCAAGTGAATTTGAGACAAATGTTGTATGAGCAACCCTTCCTCCCACAAATTTGAGAGAAATCCCAAGTGAGTAAAAAACCCAGAGCCAAAATGCCTAAAGTGGCTGAGTATCATCGAAGAATTTGAACGAGCCTAACTGAATACTTGTTACTCTTGAGGACTGTGCATCCTCTAGGCGTTTAGACGCCTAACTGAATACTTGTTACTCTTGTGATAGCCTGGCTTAACATGGATGATAGACTACTCATATCAATAAGGAATTTCTTCTTTTCTGGAAGTCCATTCGGACAAAACTCCAAAGTTAAGCGTGCTCAGCTTGAAGTAATTTCAGGATGGGTGACCGACCGGGAAGTTGCTCCTGGGTGCCCATGAGCGAGGACAAAGTGCGCAGAAAAGACTAGTATTGATCTATGAGGCCAGTCTAGATCCGCCATAAGTAACGACCACCGGCAGGTGTGTCCGGGGCGTTACAAGTTGGTATCAGAGTCGACCCTCGCGGTTACACTGATATTTTGCGGACAGGTGCGCGGTCATGTTGTGCATGACGTTTGTGACCCGTCGTGGCACACGACATGGCACATCTGCCGGATTGGAAGCACAGACGTATGTGCCAAGAGGGAACGTTCATGTGGCCCGACAAGGACGTCGGTTCCTCTGAGTGGGGGGTGTATGTGATAGCCTGGCTTAATAGGGATGATAAACTACTCATATCAATAAGGAATTCCTTCTTTTTTCGGAATCCCATTCGGATAGAACTCCAAAGTTAAGCATGCTCAGCTTGGAGTAATTTCAGGATGGGTGACCGACCAGGAAGTTGCTCCCGGGTGCGCATGAGTGAGGACAAAGTGCGCAGAAAAGACTAGTATTGATCTGTGGGGCCGGTCTAGATCCCGCCATTAGTAACGACCACCGGCGGGTGTGTCCGGGGCGTTACAACTCTTGAGGACTGTGCATCCTCTAGGCGTTTAGAAGTCGACCAGGAGCATCCAAAGTGTGGAACTACCGAAGAGCAAGTTTGTATCGGTTTAGAGATCACCGCAAGATGTAGCGCAAGATGTACCGGCGGGTGTGTCCGGGGCGTTACAAGTTGGTATCAGAGCCGACCCTCACGGTTACACTGATGTTTGCGGACAGGTGTGCGGTCATGTTATGCATGACGTTTGTGAACCGTCGTGGCACACGGCATGGCACATGTGCCGGATTGGAAGCACAGACGTATGTGCCAAAAGGGAACGTTCCTGTGGCCCGACAAGGACGTCGGTTCCTCTAAGTGGAGTGTATGTGATAGCCTGGCTTAATAGGGATGATAAACTACTCATATCAATAAGGAATTCCTTTTTCTCGGAAGCCCATTCGGATAGAACTCCAAAGTTAAGCGTGCTCAGCTTGGAGTAATTTCAGGATGGGTGATAAACCAGGAAGTTGCTACCGAGTGCGCATGAGTGAGGACAAAGTGCGCAGAAAAGACTGGTATTGATCTGTGGGGGCAGTCTAGATCCCGCCATTAGTAACGATCACCGGCAGGTGTGTCCGGGGCGTTACAACTCTTGAGGACTGTGCATCCTCTAGGCGTTTAGAAGTCGACCAGGAGCATCCAAAGTGTGGAACTACCGAAGAGCAAGTTTGTATCGGTTTGGAGATCACCGCAAGATGTACCACGAGTGATTGGTCAATTTCCAAGGACTTAGCTCAAGTAGAACAAGGCGAAGACTTGTGTAGTAGTGTGATCAGCTTCTCCAACCCAGACATAGAACTTTGTCAGCAGTTTGAACTGGGGTAAACACATGGCATTGTCTTCTTCGAGGAACATGCTCTAATTCCTCGGTCTACTTTACTTTTTGTAGTTTGTTTTGTTTTGAAGAATCTTCTCCTTCCTTCATTCTCTGTGATTGTTGCGAAGATAGTTGAACACTTTCATTCTATTTTGCTGCTTAGATTTTTGCTAATTGTTGTACTGTGTGAAGTATTTGCTCCTGCTTAGCTTGTTTTGTTTACTCGCAACTTTAGCATATTTGTCTTCTGCTTCTGTGATAGCATGTTTTATGTTATTCTGTTTACTTAACAATTTTGTTGTATGCCCCTTAGTTCTCTGTGAACTGTTATATTGCTATCATGTTATTTTCAGTTTACCAAATTATTTTGTCTTTTTGAAGAATTTGTTGAAATTTCCATTCACCCACCCCTCCCCCCTGCTCGATAACCTTTTATAATTTTATTATATATCCCATCTTTCCGAGGAACTTGTTAAAATCTTCCATTC
>NC_053024.1:522217935-522228135 GCF_003073215.2 Triticum urartu
GAGACATCAATAGGTTTCCGACATATTGCCATAGAGAGAATAATATTTACACAAATCTAATCTGCTGACGTATTCCGTAGTGTGACATCACACCACGGCCAAGCTTTTATTCGAACCGTTTTACTGTCCCATCTCAGCGCGTTATGCGAGGCGGTTTCCTTGGCACATCTTGTTAAAGCAGAGATCGTGTCCCCTTTTTGCGGGATTCTCATCAACACGGGCATGGGTAACCCAACCACGCCATTGATTACGACGCTTGGGAGATAAGCGAGTTTTACCAGGCTGGTGGGGACATGTAGTTGCTTCCACCCATATAAGGGGATAAGGATCCACCTTTTCACCTACGCCTTCTTCCTCCTTCGCCTATCCATTCTTGCGCACTCGAGCTCCAGCGCCCAAGTCCGCACTCCCCACCTCAACCTTCTCCAGCCATGTCCGGAGCGGGAAGCAAGTGGATGGTCTCCTCCGTCACGGAGGGACATATCAAAAAGCTGAGGAAGGCCGGATACCTGTCTAACGACATCGCGTACCGGCTCCCCGAGAAGGGGCAGCTCATCCCCACCCCTAGGCCCCATGAGAGGGTGGTGTTTCTCCCCCATTTTCTCTGCGGACTGGGCTTCCCTCTCCACCCATTTGTCCGGGGGCTCATGTTCTACTACGGCTTGGATTTCCACGATCTGGCCCTGAACTTTGTCCTCAACATCTCGGCGTTTTTCGTCGTGTGCGAGGCCTTCCTCCGCATCCGCCCCCATTTCGGCCTATGGCTCAAGACTTTCAACGTCAAGCCGAAGGTGGTGCGCGGCAGCCAAGCGGAGTGCGGAGGTGCCATGGTGGGCAAGATGGACAACGTCCTATGGCTCGAGGGCTCCTTTGTGGAGACCCTGAAGGGGTGGCAATCAGGGTGCTTTTACATCACCGAGCCGCGCGATGCCGAATGGGTCGCACCCCCCGAGTTCCGGTCCGGACCCCCAAAGCGGCTCACGTCCTGGAAAGAGATGGGCCTGTCGTGGGGTAAAGAATGAGAGCTGACCGGACTCCAAACATGCGTCAAAACCCTGGTGGACAAGAAGCTCAAACTTGTCACGTAGTCCAGGTTATGCTCATCCGCTTGATCCTCCCGTGTCAACAACGGGCTTTCAACCTGTGGGAGTTCGACCCGGCGCGGCACCAAACTCTGAGCAGGCTCTTCGACACGACGTACGAAGATGCCTGGAAGGTGCTTTTCAAGGGCGCCGAGCCCCGCATCCGCTACCGAGGATCGCGGATTCAGCGCAGCGTCACGCTCATGCGGTAAGCTGTTTTTTCCTTTTACAGGGTATCAATTTCATAGTTTGACTCCATGCGGGATCTAAGCTCCCTTACCTTTGACAGGATTGGCAGGTGACGTCCGGACAGATCAACTGTCCGGCTCCTTTGCCCGAAGGCCCAGCGGACGCTCGCTTGGCGAGGCTGCTGGTTCCGGCACCCTATGTGGTGCCGGAGAAGAAGGTCAAGAAGAAGGCCACGGGGACTCGAAAGAGTGCCCGACGCCCGGAGGTGTCGGATTCATCATCCGACGAATCCAAGACGCACTCCTCCCGCGAAGACGAGGAGAGGAAGAAGAGACCCCTCCCCCTCCAGCGGGGGAAGGGAAGAAAAGGAAGGCCGCCCCAACTGGGGAGGCCGAAGGGTCCAAGAAGGGGAAAACCCTTCCTCCGGACTGCTCCACCGACCGACGGCGGCGGAGAGGAGTGGGCGCCTAGGGCCAAGCCCCTGGCCAAATCGTAAGTATCCGGATACCAGAGTAATTCATAGTATTCTTTATTGCACAGCTTTCCCTCATGTCGAATATGTTTATGCAGCCCACCCAAAGACCGGCTCGACGCGTCGTCGAGCGGCTCACTGGACTCGTCGGATGTGAACTCGCTTCCGACGGCTTCCTCCCCCCGCCCTACGGACGACACCGAAGTGTTGTCCCAACAGGTTCCAAGCCGGGAGGAGGTGGTCCTGGAGGCGCCGCAAGGCGACCTCCCGGACTCCAGGAGTAAAGGGGATGAAACCCCTGGGGCTCCAAGTCCGGCTCTAGGCCGGACACCGCTCCGGAACCTTCAGAGGTTCCAGAGTCCGGCGGGGGACCTCCTTCCAAGAGGAGCAAGTCCCGTGCCGGTGGCCCCCGTCCAACCGGAGGCGCCGGACAATATGTTGGAGGCGCTCCAAGGCGCCTCCATCGACGAGGAGCACCGTCCATTATGAGTGCGGTGGTCCAGAAGGTTCAGTCCGCCAAGAGCGGACTGACTGAAGCTTGTACTAGCCTTTTGACAGGCTTTGAGGTAAGTAAAGAATGTGTAAATAATATTACCGCATAGACAGTAGCCCCTGATGCTCTGTTTGGCGTTCGGGAAGAAAAGCCGAATAGAGGATCAAATAAAATTCGCAGGAGTCTAACAAAAGGAGTCAATATGCGTATGCAGGCTTCTCTGCTTGCGTCCGCCGCACTGACTGCGGAAGTGGACACGCTAAAGCAGAACCTCGAGCGGTCCGAGCAAGAGCTCGGTCGTGCCAAGAAGCAGCTCGAGGACAACGAAGGTAAGAAATACCTTGTTAAAAATATAAAAAAGGTGCAATTGCAAAAGAAATGACAGGATTATCGGCTATTGTAGGGGCCACGTCTGAAGTGGCGACCCTTAAGCAAGCGCTGGTCGAGGCCGAGAAGAGGGCGGCCTCGGAGCGCACCGAGCGGGAGAAGTATGAGGCCGAGGTTGGCAAGGTGCGGCAAGAGCTCCAGGCTCTCATGGAAAAACATGAGAGTTTGGAGCGTGACTCAAATACGCGAGTGTCCGAGCTCGCGGTAGCTATTGAAAATGCCAAGTCTGCCAAGGCCGAATCCCAGAAGACCCTCTAGGAGTTGTATGAGGTGAAGAAGATAGCGGCGGGTAAGGAATTCTTTATGCAAAGCAAACACATAAACATGAGTTACTTGTTACTTACCCGAATCCGGAGCTCTCCAGGAGCGTTCGCATATCTTCCCCGGAGTTTATCCGATGCCACCGCATTCTATCGAGCCGAGGAGGGAAGCTCGACGGAGAAGGTGTTCTGGTCTCAGTATGCTGAGGCCGGACACCCCATGCCCCTGAGAGACCAGCTGAAGCAACTGGTCGAGCTCCACAAGGCGGCCGAACAGGCCATGAAGGGCCTCATTGTTTGGCTGTGGCCTGGAGGGGCTCTGCCTGGGAGCTATTTCGGGCTGGTGCGGCGGCTGGTGGAGGCATGTCCAAGCCTCAAAGTCATCAAGCGCTCCGTCTACATTGAGGGTGCCTGTAGGGCCCTTGCCCGTGCTAAGGTGCACTGGGCAAGCTGGATGCTGAGAAGCTTGTGAAGGACGGGCCACCGTCGGGGAAAGAGCATCGCAAGCCCGAGAATTACTATAAGGATGTTCTGAAGGGTGCCCGCCTTGTGGTGGATGAATGTTCTAGGGATGTAATTTTTGAGTGAAACTTCTCGTTTTGTCCTGTGCGCTGAAAACTTGTTTATATGCGCTAAGCAATGCTGTTGGAATTTAAAATATTACCTTCTGTGCGGCTGTTTATCAATTCTGAGAGATGGCGAGTCGTCGGCTTCTGCCCCCGTGCCGCTAGTGCTGGGGTGTTCGGGGATAAACCTGAGCGCTCTTTTTCCCATGTTTGGGTCCTTCGAGGGAGGCGCTCAGCCCAACGAACAAGGCTAGCCATCGAATTCTATAATTTTAAATTTCAGCGAAGCCCCTGGTATTTGGAAGACCGAGTTCGGGGCGCTATCCACGCCTTGGCCGGACAGAGCTGGCTCCTCGCCCTAAGCGGCATAAGTCTTTAGGGACTCGAAAAAACCTCTCGAACAGCGACCAGCTCTCGCTTCATCATGACAGTCAGTTTTAGCTTTCTCCACTGAGGTGCTCGACCCAGCTCAACTGGGGCACAATCGCAGTGGTTCTCCTAGTGCTACCTTAGCCGATATAGCGGAACGTAAGGCACCAAAACATAGGAGCCGGGCAAACCCAACTATTGACCCAAGACATGATTCGGAGCCGATGCATATAATGCTATAAGTTCAGGGTGCCGCACTTGTTAAAGTGTTCGGACTTCTCACACCATATTGAGGGGTACTAAAGCCCCTGGCGTGTTTTGGCCGTACCAACGTGTACGGGTGCAACATGTCGTTAAGGAACATATATAAAGAAAAAAGGTAATGCAAAAATAGACGAAAGCTATGCATTGTTTATTAAGAAGGTGTGCGATCAAGGCAGAACGATACAAGTAATGCGATAAGTGGAAGGTTGGACTGATTAACATGTCCATTCCAGGGGCAAGCTGCGGAATAGTATGTGGAATGGCTATACTGCTCGTGATAGAGAGCACCTGGGAGTTCCGTAATGCCGCGTGGCTTGTCTACTTCCCTGGTTCTTGCATCGTTTGTGCGGCAATAGAACTGCCGAATAGGCCTTCCGAAGGATGAAGTCCTGAAAGTAAGAGAAAATTAAAAAGTCGGCAGCCCCTGGTATGGTTTAAGCCGTGTTTTGGGCGTGCCGTGATGGTGCCCCTCCCCCTGTGCCCATGGTATCTCTAGAGCGTAGTTATGTACGCGAAGTACTGTCGTCGCCTTTTTACGAGGGTTGGGGTTGGGGCTGCATTGCTACGCCTGCTCGGATCATGCCAGGCGGTCTTGTTGTAGGTTACTCCGGGCGCGCTTGACGGTGCCCGGTCGTTTAGTGGCCGGACTGGAGAACTGCTTGAAGAGGCTGCTTTGTACTTCCGCTGCAAGGGCCGCCGTGTGCTCCTCCATTCGGAGGGAGCGTTCGGTGTTTCCATTGACCGTAATTACTCCTCGAGGGCCTGGCATCTTGAGCTTAAGGTATGCGTAATGCGGTACCGCATTGAACTTAGCGAATGCGGTTCGCCCGAGCAGTGCGTGATAACCACTGCGAAATGGGACTATGTCGAAGATTAACTCCTCGCTTCGGAAATTATCCGGAGATCCAAAGACCACTTCAAGTGTGACTGAGCCTGTACAGTTGGCCTCTACACCTGGTATTACGCCTTTAAAGGTCGTTTTGGTGGGCTTAATCCTCGAGGGATCTATGCCCATTTTCCGCACTGTATCCTGGTAAAGCAGGTTCAGGCTGCTGCCGCCGTCCATAAGGACTCTAGTGAGATGAAATCCGTCAATAATTGGGTCTAGAACCAATGCGGCAAATCCGCCATGACGGATGCTAGTGGGATGGTCTCTTCGATCAAAGGTGATCGGGCAGGAGGACCATGGGTTGAACTTTGGGGCGACTGGCTCTACCGCGTATACGTCCCTTAACGCGCGCTTCCGCTCCCTTTTGGGGACATGGGTTGCGTATATCATGTTCACCGTCCGCACTTGTGGGGGAAAACCCTTCTGTCCACTGTTGTTCGGCGGCCGGGGCTCCTCGTCGTCATCGCTATGCAGCCCCTTGTCTTCATTTTCGCGTTTAACTTGCCTGCCTGCTTGAACACCCAACAATCCCTGTTGGTGTGATTGGCTGGCTTTTCGGGGGTGCCATGTATCTGGCACAAGCGGTCGAGTATTCGGTCCAAACTGGACGGGCCCCTAGGATTCCTTTTGAATGGCTTTTTCCGCTGACCGGATTTAGAGCCTCTGAATCCGGCATTAACTGCCGTATCCTCAGCATTGTCGCCGTTAATGCGGCGCTTCTGCTTGTTGCGACGCGACCTGCCACTACTATCCCTGTGTCCGAATTACCAGGGTTCTTGGTCATATTGTTGCTATGAGCAAGCCAGCTGTCTTCTCCCGCGCAAAAGCGGGTCATGAGTGTCGTGAGTGCTGCCATAGATTTCGGCTTTTCCTGTCCGAGGTGCCGGCAGCCACTCGTCACGGATATTGTGCTTGAAGGCTGCTAGGGCCTCAGCGTCCGGACAGTCGACTATTTGATTTTTCTTTGTTAGGAACCGTGTCCAGAATTGCCTGGCCGATTCCTCTGGCTGCTGAATTACGTGACTTAGGTCATCGGCGTCTGGGGGTCGCACATAAGTGCCCTGGAAATTGTCGAGGAATGCGGCTTCCAGGTCCTCCCAACAACTGATTGATCCTGTTGGCAAGCTGTTAAGCCAATGCCGAGCTGGTCCTTTAAGCTTGAGTGGGAGGTATTTGATGGCGTGGAAATCATCGCCGCGGGCCATGTGGATATGAAGGAGATAATCCTCGATCCATACCAGGATCTGTTGTGCCATCATATGATTCGATGTTTACGGGTTTGAAACCCTCGGGGATTTGATGATCCATTATTTCGTCTGTAAAGCAGAGTGGGTGTGCGGCGCCTCTGTACTGGGCTATATCATGACGTAGCTCCAATGAGCCTTGTCTACTTGTTCGGCCCCGCCGAATTTGTGGCCGGCGTGACGGTTACCGTCTCGAGCCGTGGGGCGCCCACGCGATCCGTAGATCGATCTTGTTTGCCTTGCCTTGTCCTCCAACATGTCTCGTAAGTCCGGACGCATATTCCCGTGCCTTGGTACGGGGTGCGGCTTGAGTGGAGGGCCGAGAGGCCTCTCTGTCGCGACCGAGGTGGCCGGTCGGCCGCATCAAGTGCTTCCTCCTCTAATCGGGGTAGCAACCTGCGCTTTGGGTAGCTCTTGGAGGGGCGTTCGAGTTTATGCTCTTCGGCCGCAAGGACTTCAGTCCATCTGTCGACTAGCAAATCTTGATCAGCTCTAAGCTGTTGCTGTTTTTTCTTGAGGCTTCTTGCTGGCCATAAGCCTGCGTTGAAAACGCTCTTGCTCGACGGGATCCTCTGGCACGACGAATTCGTCGTCGTCGAGGCTTGCCTCGTCTTCGGAGGGAGGCATATAATTATCGTCCTCGACCTCTCTGTCTGCCGCTCTCTCATGAGGGCTGGTTTCTCCATCCTCCTGTGCTAAATCTTGCTGGAGGGGGTTTTCTTCGGCACTTTCCGGGTATTATTATCTCCCGTGCTGGATCACCGTTTCTTTGGCGGGATTTTGAGCGGCGCCGCTGACGCCGGCGCTTAGGCTGTTTCTTGGAGGGGTCATCCTCCGCTGTTCCATCGCCATCTCCTTCTTTTGGGGTGTCCACCATGTATATGTCATATGACGAGGTGGCTTTCCAGGGCCTAGTAGGCGCTGGTTCTTCATCATCTCCTTCATCGGCGTCCATACCGTCGATGTCTTCGGAGTCGAAGTCGAGCATGTCGGTTAAGTCATCGACAGTGGCTACAAAGTGGGTGGTGGGTGGGCTTTGAATTTCTTCATCGGCCGTACCCCAACCTTGCTGACCGTAGTCTGGCCAGGGCTCTCCTGATAAAGTGAGAGACTTCAGTGACTTCAGGATATCGCCGAAAGGCGAGTGCTGAAAGATGTCTGCAGCGGTGAACTCCATGATAGGCGCCCAATCGGATTCGATCGGTAGGGGCGCGGAGTGTTCGGAGTCCGAAGAGGAGTCCGGCTCCTTGGAGTCACGAGTCTCGTAGAGTACGGGGTTGGTGCTTGGCTCAATCGCCGTTGGGGTCGCAGCCCCTGAGGTGGCGTCCAACCGCCCATCCTCAATCGGCGCAGTTGGCTCCGATTAAGGGTCGGAGCCGATGCGGGTGCGGCCTCCAGGGCACTGTTCGGCGGCAGAGCTAGATCATGCTCGTCGTGACAGTGCGGCGCGCTCGGCAGTGGCTCGAATCCGTCGAAGATCAAGTCCCCGCGGATGTCAGCCGTGTAGTTTAAAACTTCCAAATCTGACCTGACGGCTAGGGGCGTAGCTTTCGATCTACTCCAGACGGCCAAGCGAATTGGCCCGCAGTGCGAAGCCGCCAAAGACGAAGATCTGTCCGGGAAGGAAGGTCTAACCCTGGACTACATCGCTATCGATGATCGTAGGAGCCATCGAGCCCGACGGCGATGACACAGAGGAACTCTCAATGAAAGCACCAATGTCGGTGTCAACACCGGCAGATCTCGGGTAGGGGGTCCCGAACTGTGCGTCTAGGCCGGATGGTAACAGGAGACAAGGGACACGAAGTTTTACCCAGGTTCGGGCCCTCTCGATGGAGGTAAAACCCTACGTCCTGCTTGATTAATATTGATGATATGGGTAGTACAAGAGTAGATCTACCACAAGATCGAGGAGGCTAAACCCTAGAAGCTAGCCTATGGTATGATTGTTGATGTGTACGTTGTCCTACGGACTAAAACCCCCCGGTTTATATAGACACCGGGTAGGGTTAGGGTTACATAGAGTCGGTTACAATGGTAGGAGATCTACATATCCATATCGCCAAGCTTGCTTCCACGCCAAGGAAAGTCCCTTCCGGACACGGGACGGAGTCTTCAATCTTGTATCTTCATAGTCCAGGAGTCCGGCTGAAGGTATAGTCCGGCCATCCGGACAGCCCCTAATCCAGGACTCCCTCAGTACTACTACTAGCATAGTAGAATTGAGACTTATCAAACGGAAAAACAAATGTTTTTTAGATGAGCCCTATAAACCCTAGTCGATACGTACTCCGTAAAAATAGATTTTTCCAAAACTAAGTCGCTCCCTTTCATGAATTCTGTAGTATACTCCTCCGTCAATGCTCCCTTTCATGAATTATGTACTTCCTGTCGCCGACATGTGGGGCATATAGCAACCGAGTCGACATGTCAAGCACCAGATAAGAGTGCAGAACAGCAGGGGGGACGCACCCCTCTCGTACCGGCCCAGTAGTAGTAATGAGCAATCAGACTTCAAATCACAATGCCGCACCTTCCCAGACGGATGAAGCAACCATTATTTCACACTTCGGTTCGCCATCATCTCAAACCACGTAGTATTGCTTCTGCCTCAAGAGGGACACGCGCATCGCCTTGGAACATCATGACACGTCGGACCGCATGATAGGCCATGCTCCCCCGCCAATCGCTCGGTAAAATCACCTCATTTTTACTATACTTCCTCCGTATCGGTTTACTACATGGCATGCACGTCGTTCTAGGCTGAGAATTTAACTAGCTATATATGTGATGAACTGTGCTCTATCCTTTTAAAAATGTATACTTTTGTACAGTAGTACTATCGATGGATTGCGGCATGGAACAAAAATTGAAATTAAAAAAAGGTGGTACATATAGAGAGCGCTCGTCGCCAAATTATGCATATAGTACTATTAAAAAAGCTAGTACGTGCTTAATTGGGGTGCTAAATTCTATTAAAGAAATACTAGTAGTATGTACATACTGAAGAGTAAAAGTAACGAGAAGAAACATAACATAGTTCTGCTTGGGGGCTCAGCACAACACATCCCTCAAATTAAACTAAACACACCTAAAATTAAACTATGCAACTAATCCGGTAGACACTGCATTAGAAGTTTAGAACCACCATGAGCAATGACACTGCCACCTTACTCGGAGTCCTCGTCCACGTCCTCGACTTCGTCCTTGTCCCTATTCCCTCTTGGCCGAATACTTCTTTGCTTGAACCGCACACTTGGCTGTTGCTCTTCATCCAACCCTTGTAGATATTGAAACAAAGGTAGCCATCCATTGCAGCGTAGTGGATGTGGTCTATATCTAGTACATTCCGCTGCCATGCATGACGATGAAACGTGTATGGAGGTTTCTCCAGTTTACTGTACGAAGGATGAACCATGGCTCCTGCCAGGGTCAGCATTGAAGGCTGACGAGAGGACACCAGCCGATTCTTCTGGAGGTCTAAGGGGTTGCCTACAACAAGACCTATCTGATGCAGGGCATCCTTGTCGTTCTTAAAGTCTATAGTAATGAATTTCACTGTTTTGTCCTTGAGGAAGTTCTTAAAATCCTGGCACTCAACGTCGGCATGGCATATGTGGTAGACCAAGCAAACGTTATGTACGCAAACCTGGATCATGCGGGCTTCTTCCTCTCTTCGTCCTTTAGATCCTTCTCTGGTCCCAGGACTATGGTGTACTCAACATCTAGCCCAGCGACCCACTCATCATCTGAGTTTTCGAACATGCGTCTGAAGCGAGAAAGGCATCCTTTCACCGTCGCGGAAGAACGGGTGTAGATGACGTCGAACTCATCGCCGGTGATGGTTCTAACCTTGTACTCACCTGCCGATCGTGGAGATTTGGGATGCCATGGATTTGGGAGGAGGGTTAGGATTAGTGGAACTGCCGTAATGTGAATGGACGGGACGACTAGGAGCGAACCGCTGTAGTATTGAAGGACGTGC
>NC_053024.1:522229135-522250805 GCF_003073215.2 Triticum urartu
AGGTAACGGTGGTCTCCCTCCTTTCCAGTTTATGGCTCAATTTCAAAATCTCTCCAACCAAGGTAGACGGTGAGTGGTCGAATTAATTTCGTAGTTTGCACAAGTAATTAGTACGCTCGTTTTTCTCAAGAAGTTGTGTTTACCGAGGCATTAATTAGAACGAATGCATGAATGACCACTAAATTTCCATGAACTTGTACATGCATTGGTTAGTTTCCTCTTGACACTGCTTGCGTCGGGTGATCTAACGCACCTCGAAATCCAACATGTAATGGTACTACTACTAGTATAGTACTCCCTCTGTCCCAGAATATAAGAACTTTTGATACTATGTTAGTGTTAAAAACGTTCTTATATTTTGGGACGGAGGGAGTAGAATTGAGACTTATCAAACGGAAAAACGAATGTTTTTTAGAGTGAGCCTATAAACCCTAGTGGGTACGTACTCCGTAAAAACAGATTTTTCCAAAACTAAGTCGCTCCCTTTCATGAATTCTGTGTAGTACATACTCCTCCATCGACGCTCCCTTTCGATGAATTTTGTACTTCCTGTCGCCGACATGTGGGACATATAGCAACCGGGTCGACGTGTCAAGCACCAAATAACAGTGCAGAACAGCAGGGGGCGCACTGACCATCATACGTGGCGCATGTTAGGTAATGGCGTCAGAGGCTAAAGTGAGACGGTTCAATAACATGCGGCATTCTTTCAGACGGACGAGCAACTTATTTCACACTTGGTTCGCCATAATTCAAACCACGTACTAGTATCTTCTGCCTCAAGTGGACACGCGCATCGCCTTGGTACATCATGACATGGGACCGCATGATCAGGCCAATGCTCCCCCGCCGATCGCTCGGTAAAATCACCTCATTTTTACTATACTTCCTCCGTATCGGTTTACTACATGGCATGCACGTCGTTCTAGGTTGAGAATTTAACTGGCTATATATGTGATGAACAGTACTCTAGCCTTTTAAAAAATGTATACTTTTGTACAGTAGTACTATCGATGGATTGCGCCATGGAGCAAAAATTGAAATTAAAAAAAAGGTGGTACATATAGAGAGCGCTCGTCGCCAAATTATGCATATAGTACTATTAAAAAAGCTAGTACGTGCTTAATTGGGGTGCTAAATTCTATTAAAGAAATACTAGTAGTATGTACATACTGAAGAGTTAAAGTAACGAGAAGAAACATAACATAGTTCTGCTAGGGGCTCAGCACAACACACCCCTCAAATTAAACTAAGCACACCTGAAATTCAAACTATGCAACTAATCCGGTAGACACTTCATTAGAAGTTTAGAACCACCATGAGCAACGACACTGCCACCTTACTCGGAGTCCTCGTCCACTGTCCTCGACTTCGTCCTTGTCCCTGTCTCCTCTTGGCCGATACTTCTTTGGTTGAACGCACACTTCGCTGTTGCTCTTCATGCATATTATATTCAATTCTTGTAGATCCTTGAATTGAATAATAGGTGTTCTACCATCTGCTCAGCATTGCTTTTATTTTCAAGTGGATTGTGGTCTACTAAATCTAGTAACACTCTATCCTCTATGCTATATGATCGATTGTAAATGTGGTATGCTGAGGTCTCTCACTCACAGTTTATTCGGTGGGAGTCGCGGATGAGGACATGGGGCTCTGCAGGGAGTCAGCATTGAACTGCGGACGGAGTGTAGGGCACCCAGCCGATCTTCTGGGAGGTCGAACGGGTTGCCTAAAAGGTATTTGTGCGGATCCGACGCTATGGGTTCTTTGTCGTTACCTGAACACGTCGAGGACAGATATTTGATTTTGTGGTTTGCGGTTGATGATGGTCTTAGAATTGCCTGGCACTCATACGTTGCGGCATGGCATATAGTGGTAGACCAAGCATAAGTCATGCACCAAACCTGGATACGGCGGGCTTCTTCCTCTCTTCGTCCTTTAGATCCTTCTCTCGTCGCAGGACTGTGGTGTACTCAACATCTAGCCCAGCGACCCACTCATCATCTGAGTTTTCGAACATGCGTCTGAAGCGAGAAAGGCATCCTTTCACCGTCGCGGAAGAACGGGTGTAGATGACGTCGAACTCATCGCCGGTGATGGTTCTAACCTTGTACTCACCGCCGATCGTGGAGATTTGGGACGCCATGGATTTGGGAGGAGGGTTAGGATTAGTGGAACTGCCGTAATGTGAATGGACGGGACGACTAGGAGTCGAACCGCCATAGTATTGAAGGACGTGCGGGGACGAGTAGGAGCGAACTGCCAGCGTGCGAACGAAGGGTAGTGGCTTTCCATTCTCCCATGATACGGGCTTCCGAGAGCCCTTGGATTGAGATCGAACGGTTGCATGGCGTGATTCTAGACCTATGGGTGATATCCTATCCTGGAGGGTTATTCTGCAAATTTTCAGCAACTTAGCATGCGACCGTTTGATCTCAGATCCAAGGGCTGCCAGCAGCCCGTATCATGGTCGCGCCTACCACGACCGTCGCGTCGCTCGCGCAGTCGCGCCCTTGGAGATTTAACACGGTGCGTTAGGCTATCTGATGTTGGCATGTCATACATAGTCATCACTTAGTCACTCATACTACAACAAGGTTGGCTATAAGTGTATTTTTTTACTCCTCTCTATCTCTTTCTTCGTACTCAAGGAAGAAACGGTGCTAAGCGCGTGTATTTATTGCATTTGCCAAGGAGTGACCTCTTCCAATGAAATGGTGTTGCTAAGTTTGCTTCATTTAATTAGCTATAGACTCAAAATTGTCTTTTCACCTAGGTACACGCGCTTAGCACCGTTTCTTCCTTGGGTCACCAAACTAGTCTCTCTCTTCTTGATTAACTTGCCACATCAGACTTTATGCCTATGTGGCAAGCTTAAGCACCTGTAGGAGCAAGTAAAAGTAAGTACAATAGTGCGCTTTACATGGCATTTTTGCATATGTGGAGGAAAGAGAGGCAAGGAAAAAGTGGAGAAGTGGGCTCTCATGCAAGAGCCAGCCTCTACTACATGGTGGAGCATTGGGAGAGGCACCTGTATGGAGGTGGTCAGGAATGGGAGACTCACGCCGGTCGTAGCGCCGCAAGTTAAAATGATAATGGCAAGTCAAATCACGGGGCCCCACCTGTCCAGCAGTAACTCGCTGTCAAATCACACAGCCCTACGTTTGCAGCAGCCTACTCCCTCGTCTTCTCGCGTCTCTGTCGAACCGACTAGGCGGAACTGCCCCGCCGCCTACCGCGCAGGAAAAGCCCCGCCCTCGACTTTTAAATACAACTACATCCGCTTAAGAATCCAATGATATACTTTTTGTGACATAGTAACTCATATTTAGTTAGTCAAATGGATGACCTAGAACTACGTGCAGGCCCTATAAACCGAGACGCCTAAAAATAAAAAAACCGAGACGGAGAGGGTAGTTCAGCACTGTATCTTTTTAGATCAATATAGTCGGGATTCACAAGGAGCAAAACCAAGTAGTAGGCTGCTCCTTGTTGTTTTTTTCTATTGTGTCTTCTTTTTTCTGCTGCCTACTCCGTTGTCTGGCTCGTAGCAACTCGTAAGCAGGGTCAGCTTCCCGCACACAAGAAATGGCGACATTTCTTTCTTCAATTACATCGGTTACAGGAACCCTTTGGCCGACATGTGGCTCATGTCTTGTTCCACGTGCGATGCACCAAATTACAGTTCGGAGCAGCGTTTGGAATTGGAGGCACCCCGGTCGTAGCGCCGCAGTAGTAGAAAATGAGCGATGAGGGGTCAAATCACAAAGCCCCACCTCCCGCATTAAGCTGGACGGACGAAGCAACCATCATTTCACTCTAGGGCGCAAGAGCATAAAGAAAAGAGAAAACAATGATGCGTGCGGACAGCTACCTAGGGCACCCTAGGGTAGGGGTCTCCACTACAGATCCTTTTTTTGAAAGCGCCTCCACTACAAATCGGCTTCTCCCTCGTCCTCTTGAAGAAAACCGATGATGAGTGCGGCGGTAGGGTTTGTAGGAGTACTACGGCGTGCGGGGCCACGTCGTAGTAAACGGGTTCGAGCCGAGCCTTAAATATGTGTGGGCCGCTTGGTTTTACGGGAACGAGGCAGCATTTTGGGTTCGGGGACCAGTGGAGATATAGTACGTACAAAAAATTGTGGACGTAGGTTCGACCGAAAAGGCAATGATGCATGGGCCCTGCATTTTGATATACCCGGGGCCGCGTGAAATTTGCTACTCTACTCAAAACTACTAGTAAGGTACTCCGTCCATGAAAGTGTACTTCTAGCTTTTGTCTTAAGTCAAAGTTTTAAAACTTTGACCAACTTTATAGGGAAAAGTGGCAGCATTTATGACACTAAATTAGTATCACTAGATTCGTTTTGAATTGTAATTTCATAATATATCAATTTTATGTCATATATGTTACTACTCTTTTGTATATATTTGGTCAAAATTTTAAAACTTTGACTTAGGACAAAAGCTAGAAGTACACTTATTCGCGGACGGAGGGAGTACACATGTATTGAACGCATGAGATTTCGAACCAAATTATGAAAAATACACACTATAGCATGTAAAGCTTTGAGTCATATATGCATGATGTAGATGTTCGTTTAGTTCTTATAGTTCATCTCATTCAAAATCAATAAGTTTTATAAAAATGTTAAGATTCATGGGGTTGTGCATTGTACCTCCCTCCGTTCCAAAATAGATGACCCCACTTTGCACTAACTTTGAAGTTAGTGCAAAGTGGGTCATCTATTTTGGAACGGAGAGAGTAAATCATAAAGTAAAAAACAAATAATGGCAATTCATTTAGAAAAAATAATCAATTATGATACAGAAGATTCTAGAACAAAGGAGAAGTGCTTGTGGTTTTGAGGTTTGTGCATTATGCTTAAGTTCAACCATGGAGTCTTCTAAATTGTACATGTGGCAGATCTGGTGGAATGTTGATGATATCCAACGGCCAGTAGTGCTCGCATTTGCCTATCTCTGCACTGTCGGGTTAGCTTCATCCAGCGACCATCTTTCAAAGTTATTGGCACACTATATAGTTCTTGTGCCATAGTTGCATGTTTTGGAAAAAAGCTACTAGTGGGTTGTACTATCTATTTAGGAATAGAAGATGTATACATGGAAGTTGTAGGGAAAGAGATGACATGGAGCATCTCAATTCCTATGAGTAGGGATTGGAAAAGAGATGTCATTTGGTTCACATCATAGGAACTTTTCTATTGAATCTAGAGATGACATGTATCTCAATTCCTATGAGGAGGGATTAGAAAAGAGATGTAATTTGGTTCATATCATAGGAACTTTTCTATTGAATATACGCTAATGTTTATTTTCCTTTGAAATTAAGGGAGTATAGGAATCCATTCATATGAACCAAGTGGCTCTAAAGCTATAGAAATGATATCATGTTTATTTCCTTTGAAATGTGGAGTATATGAATCTATTCCTATGAACCAATTGGCTCTAAAGGAAAAAATCCTATAAAAATCATATCATATAGAGTTCCTATGATATTCCTCGACACTAAAGGATGCTTGAAATTGCTGCGGGTGATACGATGGTCTTTCTTTGTAGACTCCTCACCCAACTTTATAGTTACCTCTCGAAGATGAATGAAATGATATATACATGGTATTCTACATGTGCAATTTGGTACACGAAAACTCGGTAAAAGTTTGCGAGGTTCGAATTTTCAATAAAGCTATATGCACTGCATTTCGGAACGGATGGGAGCATACGGCAGTTGCTAACACTCACGTGGAAGATTTGTGTGTAGGAGGAGTGGTTGTTCTGTTAAATGACATGGCAAAACTGACACTGTCGGATGCCGATCTAACGGTTCTTACGGGCGTTCGTCAGGAAAAGGCTTGTGGCGAATGTTTGTCGGATAATGATTTACGGACACATGCATTGCATTGATACGTGCCCCCCTCTCTCTCACGCACACGCACCCTCAGTGAGTCACGACTCTCCCGAGTCCTCTCGCAGACTCGCACGTCGCACACCGTCTATCTGCAGGTAGACGTCAGCACATATGTGCTCTTCACACCCTACCCTCAGAACTTCTAAAAAACAAAAGACGGCGCGCACATTTTATTTTAGCTCACACGTCACACACTTTGTACTATTACTCTTGCGGCGAACGTTCTTTGGGCATAGTATATTGTACTCTCACGAAGAGAAGCGGTGCACGCACGCACTAGTTCTCTCACACCCACTCGCGGGTACACGTAGGAGCGCATTTTTTTGAAGCTGGTACAACAAAATCACTCCACTATATATAAAAGCAGGAGCCTTAGCGCTTTGCTTTACTAGGGTTCCTCTCGTTCACTCTCTCATGCTCTCCAGATCTAAGCAACACATAGGTGGCCACACTCTCTCTCAGCTCACGGCTGGTCACAAATCCGGCCGGACAACCTCGACCGGGGCAGGGGTGTAGGTGCATCGTTCACGCTGTCGTCGGC
Source organism: Triticum urartu (assembly GCF_003073215.2). Lineage (NCBI taxonomy): Eukaryota > Viridiplantae > Streptophyta > Magnoliopsida > Poales > Poaceae > Triticum > Triticum urartu. The sequence goes on from NC_053024.1 coordinate 522,235,606, forward strand.
GGCGAGGGAGGAGACCAACGGCTGCCTGCGCGTCCCGATCGGCGGCCGTGCCGTTTCTCCCTGAGAGAGCGCCGGCTCGGGAGGGCCTCCGACCCCTTCTTCCTCCCTGTGGTATTGTGGCAAGATGCGGCCTCCCGATCGCCGTCTTTGCGACATGTGCCGACGACCCTCAGGTTATATTCCTTCAAAATCTGCTTCTCTTATGCGTGGTGCCGGGCCGGCATATTCCAGCTGCCTTCTCGTGTGGATCCCTTTTCTACTTCCGTCCGCTGTATCCAAAGCCACCTAGACTTCTACTATTATTAGAAGTAAAGCTAGTTCATACAGTCGACTCAAAGCGTTGGTTCAAACAGGGAAGAAAGTGGGAAAGCTATAGCATGAATCTAGGACTTGGTTCTAAGAGGAAACGGGGGAAAGTAGTAATATCTATGTCACTGCTTAAATAACCGTGTATTTCGTATTTGCGCAAACAGGGATGTCTGTCTCCATATCGTTTCGGGATGTCTGTCTCCGTATCGTTTCTATCCGCGCAATCAAAAGCACACACCTCAGTTTTAGTACAACTGCGCAAAATGAGATGGCTATCCCTCGTTGTCGTCGTCTAACCTCCCGTCTTCAAGGTATCCCTACATTGGTAGTAACTAAGGTAGAATGACCAACGCAATCTAAAAGAAGCTGATTCATACGTTTTACTTCCTGATTGCAGTGCAGGGACGAGCGAAAACAACTGCATCCTAGTCCGGAATGCACTTTCTACCAGTTCATCCATGGACCGAGGACTAGCTGGCACGGCTGCACGGCAGTTTTTTGGACAGGTGCGCGGACAAGAGGCATTGTGGTCTGCTTATTTCTGCAAATAGCGGTGCTTAAATTTAGTGGAATGCACAAGCATTTCAGCTGGTCAGTGTACACTGCATGGTTCAGTTCAGCATTCCAGCTGAGACTATGGTTTCTGTCTTCTTTCCAAAAAGTTCAACATTCGAGCTGAGACACAATTATAATTGGTTATTCTGGAAATGAGAGATACCTAACCTGATTGTGTGGCACGGAAAAACCCAACGCAGTGAACTCCAGGAAATTTAAGTCCTGCACGCCTGTGCTTTGTGGCGCCGGGACAGGCTTTGTTTCACGGTATGTGTGAAAGATTGCGCTGTTTGGGTTCCTGATTGTGTTATACCTTGTTCACCGAACTTTGTGGTATTGCATAGATAGAATGGGATATTATTTGATATGTCCTTATTGATCTTTGTGGGATGATATAAAATTTGTTGACACTTATGATTTTTCAGTTTTTGTATTGAATGAGGGGTAGTTGTAATTGTGAGTCGTTTCCTCAGAGGAGAGCTGGACAGTCGTGTGTTTATGTTTGGATTTTTTAATTACATGATCGGCCATAGAATCTAATCGTGATGAACCACTTGGTACAAGAATTAGTGCTTATTTGTCAGACTAGCAGATTGTTTCATTACTGGCTCGCGCTCGATAGCTCTATGTTGAAGCGAGCTGAGAGTGAGATAGATTGTTAGCTATCAACTCTCTTACAATTTGGGGGTAGCCACCAACGGTGGGTTTTATGCCGTACTTATGTATGCGTCGGCGCACTGGTGTCTCGAACAGAGTGCTCTATTTCATCAAAACACACTGCTTGTATATGACCGTGACAACTTATGGTCTTACCATGCCATATATCATGAAAAAACTAGTGAGGAACGCATCTGTTTCGGCAAAAATTACGATGGTTCTCACATGATTCAACGGGCACACAAAAGTAGCAGCAGTTCCCATAGATGGATTCAAACAGAGTACTAGCCCCAGAGGGGTCGATAACAGGCAAGGTTGCATAATTAGACACAATCCAAACTACTATTAAACACTAGCTGGGGCAACTATTTCATGCCTCGATCTAATTTGGGCTGGACACAAGACGGACCTTGCCATGAACATCATCGAGGACGTCCCGCAGCAGCTCAATCCTGTGAACCTTCATGAAGACAACCTTGTGGCCTTGCCACTGATAAACTTGTTTGTGGAGGCATGCCACGTCATCTTCCTGCGTAAGCTTGACAAGAACAGTATTCTCACAAACGAAGGAGTAGCTTTGAACTTCTTGTGCTTCAGTACACCCTGGACAACATGCCTGACAACAGTGAGGCTGGAATACAACTCTTCATTGGTATAACCGCAAATGGCTTCCAGGATCCAACAGCCTAAGAACTCTGTTTTCCCAGTGCGTATATTCAGGTCGTCCGCCTCATAGCGAGTGACATGTACAACCACACAATCCTTGTCTGCATCAGGGCTCTAATTGAAACAGAAACAAATTCTGAATTACTTTTCAGTATAAGAAACACAAGTTATTTAAACCACTATGTATAGCATGGCATCGAAGCTAATAAAATTTTGCATTATTAATCACCACATACTTCCTTTTCTAAAAAATCACCACATACTTAGATGAAAAACCACAATCGAGATCGGCAAAGAAGGAAATCACCTTGGGCAGCTCAGGGGGGGGGGACACATCCTCGAAGGGGGAAAACTGCTCCTGCAGTGCCACGGGGGCTGTAACCTCAAACGGGGCGTTGACCATCTCAGTATCTGGGGTCGCCTCGGTGGTTGCCTCCATCTTCTTGGAGCTCTCTGTCTCGTGGGGATCAGCCTCCCGCGTCTGCTCCAATATCGGCAGATCTTTGCCTGGTTCTCCTTGGTCCATCATGAAACTGACGAATACTAGGAGACCACTGAAAGGAAAACACAATCGCAATGACAATGAAACAAAAAAGAGAGTGAGGATCGGTTACTGCTTTGCAAAAGTTTTTTTTTCCTGAACGAAAATATACCAACATCACGGATCCGCTTACCTTCCCTTTGTTCGGAGAGAAGAACAGTGGCAGATGCAAGTGTTGCCTTTCTTGAAGACGGTGAGGGAGAAGGGGATTCAGCGAAGAGTGAAATGATGGTTGCTTCGTCCGTCAAACTTAGTACTGCGGGAGAGGGGGGTGATTATACTACTTGACAATAAAAACTTAACCTTTTCCCAATTTTAGTTCTTGGCAGATTTTAGCTATTGTAGGACAAGTCAAGCAATCATCACACAATTCAAGCAAGCATGCAAAGAGTATATTGGCAGCGGAAAGTAAAGCATGCAACTTGCAAGAATGTAAAGGGAAGGGTTTGGAGAATTCAAACGCAATTGGAGACACGGATGTTTTTCCCGTGGTTCGGATAGGTGGTGCTATCCTACATCCACGTTGATGGAGACTTCAACCCACGAAGGGTAACGGTTGCGCGAGTCCACACAGGGCTCCACCCAAGGGTAACGGTTGCGCGAGTCCACACAGGGCTCCACCCACGAAGGGTCCACGAAGAAGCAACCACCCACAAAGGGTCCACGAAGAAGCAACCTTGTCTATCCCACCATGGCCATCGCCCACACAGGACTTGCCTCACTAGCGGTAGATCTTCACGAAGTAGGCGATCTCCTTGCCCTTACAAACTCCTTGGTTCAACTCCACAATCTTGTCGGAGGCTCCCAAGTGACACCTAGCCAATCTAGGAGACACCCCTCTCCAAGAAGTAACAAATGGTGTGTAGGTAATGAACTCCTTGCTCTTGTGCTTCAAATGATAGTCTCCCTAACACTCAACTCTCTCTCATAGGATTTGGATTTGGTGGAAAGAAGATTTGAGTGGAAAGCAACTTGGGAAGGCTAGAAATCAAGATTCATATGGTAGGAATGGAATGTCTTTGTCTCAACACATGAGTAGGTGGTTTTCTCTCAGAACAAATGAGTTGGAATGATGTGTGTGTTCTGATGGCTCTCACACTGAATGAGAAAGAGGTGGAGGGGTATATATAGCCTCCACACAAAATCCACCGTTACACAGTTTTCCAATCTCGGTGGGACCGAATCAATAAGCTCGGTCGGACCGAAAATGTAAACCTAGTGACCGTTAGTGATTTTCGGTGGGACTGACATGCAACTCGGTAGGACCGATATGGTTAGGGTTTGGGCATAACGTAATCTCGGTGAGACCGATTACACAAACTCGGTGAGACCGAATTTGGTAATTAGCTAACCAGAGAGTTTGGTCAGGCAAACTCGGTGGGACCGATTTGCTCTTTCGATGGGACCGAGTGGAACTCGGTGAGACCGAAAAGTTACAAAGGGGAAACACTGAGTTTACATTGCAATCTCGGTGGGACCGATTCGCTCTTTCGGTGGGACCGAAAAGTTACGAAAGGGAAACAGAGAGTTTGCAACCCCATCTCGGTGAGACCGAGATCCCTATCGGTAGGACCGAATTGCTAGGGTTTGGCAGGGCTAATGACAAGTGAAACTCGGTGGCGCCCGATAGGAAGAATCGGTAGGACCGAGTTTGGCTTGGAGTTTAGGTCATATGTGGATAATGGAAAGTAGTTGAGGGTTTTGGAGCATATCATTAAGCACATGAAGCAAGAGGCTCATTAAGCAACACCTCATCCCTCCTTGATAGTATTGGCTTTTCCTAAAGACTCAATGTGATCTTGGATCACTAAAATATAAAATGAAGAGTCTTGAGCTTTTGAGCTTGAGCCAATCCTTTGTCCTTAGCATTTTGAGGGTTCCACTTTCACATCCATGCCATGCCAATCATTGAGCTTTCCTGAAATAATCATCTTGGAATAGCATTAGCTCAATGAGCTATATGTTGTTATGAATTACCAAAACCACCTAGGGATAGTTGCACTTTCAATTCTCAACAGGAGTAATTGATGACAACAATCTAGTGATAAGCTTCGACAAACATGAATAAGCATGAAAATATTATTCGTCGCTTTGAGAGTGATTTGATTGGGTAAGGGTGGCTTCCAACTAGTATGTTTGGTGCATATTTTAAGATTTTGTCTTGGGAAATTCTACAAATGCACAAGACGATTAGAGTCATGGGTTTGATGTTCTTCCTGTTTGCACATTCAGCTTTTTGGTTGGAAGTCGCTCAAAATGCATAAGAATCGAAGTTAGCTCATGTGAAGAAAGACGTTTGTTATATAGATCACGGAGGTAGTTAGGACACTAGGTTATAGCAATGAATTGCTATTAGGAAAAAGCTAATTTAGTAAAGTCTCGTAGCTTATGATGCAATACACATGATCATACAATGTCTCAAACTAATAGACGTAGGTGAGCTCAAGGACGCTCAAAGACTTAAATCATCGAAATAATTACAGATTACCCACATAAAGAATTAGTTAGAAAGACAACACACTCTCTCTGAAGCTATGAATAACTCTGATAAATCTTGTTTGCCCTCTTTGCAAACAGATTATTAGTTGGTTTACTTCAGAAAAAGTCCTAGAAAATGCATAGCAGTAGGATCGTAAGGATTAGCTCTTCATGTTCTCTTAATTTGCGGCATGCGCTCAGGCTTGATCTTAGGTGGTGGGTGAGTTACGGCATTGGATTCATGCCAAGGACGAAGGCATTTCGGGTAGATTGAAGTAGACGCTGGAGTTGGAGCTGAAGTAGATGCTGGAGCTGGTGGAACTGAGGCTGTGGCTGGTGCTGAGGTGGTGGCTCTTGTGTCAGCAACTGGCACGGCAGACGACCTCGGACCTCTTGGCACTCTGGCAAAGGCATGAGTGGTAGTCCTGCCTCTCCTCTCCTGCATGTCCTCCTGGAGCTGCTCCACTGCAGACTGAACTTCCGTTACTTTGACATCCAAGTCATAGAACTTCTGTTCCATGATTCTCTCTAGGCTCTGCTGATTTTGAGTGAGGGTGGCCAGACTTTGCTCAATCCTCAGCGTGGATGCAATCAAGTAACCAAGCTGCTCTTGTTTGGTCTTATTCAGATGCCTCCTCTTGATTGGCATCTTGAGTATTATGAAGTGGAACGGATCGGAGGAGGAGATGAGCAATGAGAGCTCAGATCTGAATCTTATTAGGGGTTTTCTGGTGTACAGGGCGTTAAGCTAAGCTTATTTGGGAGGTAACAAGACCTTCTAATATTATTTCTTCCGTCATTTTTTGGCTCTGTTTAAGATCCTTTTCTCTTGTTTGGTTTGTTTTTTGTGTTGTCATTGTTTTTTTGCCTAGATACGTGGTGGTGACTTGGGGAGATTATTTCTTTGTGTCGCTTTGCGGCATCAAGGAGATTGTGGTAGCAAGGTTACTTTTATTTTGGGTGAGAAGATTAGCTTTGGTGGTTTTATTTTGGATGATTCATAGTATTTCGCTTATTGATTGCCGAGTTTCAGATAATTATCTCATTCTCCATAGAGTGTGTTTGAGCGGGCTGTATAGGATTTAAATGCACATTCGTTTAGCTTTAGAACGATTTGACTTTTGTTTTGCTATCTGTTTTATGGTGTGTTCGTTCTATATTTGGGCCATGCAATTACTGGTCGTAAAATCGTTTATAAAATAAGATTCTGTTGGCATAGAGTAAGGTTTAGCCATGAATTAAATAGTATGGGGAGTTTGGTAGTAACTGTGTGGTGTTATTTGATTTTTCTTTGCTAAGGCTGGTGTTTTTACTTAGTTTGTGTGTGAAGTTTCAAGTTTTGGGTAAAGATTTATAGGATTATGGGAATTGAGTGAAGTGATGTTAAGCCTATGGGGATGGATGGACGAGATATCTATAGGAACTTAAAGAGCCAAAGTTGGATGTCGAAGGATGTTCTTTGATCGTAACCTTCTTGAGTTATAGGCTCATTAATCCCCTCTTGCATTATTTTTATTTATGTACTCTACAATGATACTGTGTTTTTGGGCTTGGGAGGCATCTTGGGCTATGAATTTGGAGTCCTTGTTTTTTTTTAGTTTATAATAGCTATAGATATATACTGGTGCAAGCAAATAGCATTTGAGAGAGATCCCACGCTGATTCGAAATTAATTAGAATCTTGGTGCAATTATTTTGTAAGTTATAGTAGATTTTTGTATTGCTCTAGTATTTCGATATTTTTTAGAGCCGGTGGTGGTTTGTTTTGAAACTATTATTATTCTTAGATTTATTGAGTCTTAATTTATGGGTGTATGTTGTATATTATATAACATTACTAATTATATTTGATATATACTAATATATCCATGTTCAAAAACAGTGTCAGTCATCAAAGCATGTCAAACTTTTCTAAGTTCACTTGCATATTGATAAGAAATGTTTTTTTACTAGTTCCTTGGACAGACTAATCCATGAAGTCTGTATCAGGCATTTAATTTAGTTAATTGATCTACGAAGTGATGCTGATTTTGATACGAATTCTAACAAATAATTCTGAAAGTAAAAGCAGTGAAGAGAAGTAGTTTGTATAATAATGCATAGAACACACTGTGCTTGTTTGTTGTGGATATAGGGTTTATTAAGTGTGACTGTTGTGGTTTGTTTGGAAGTTATTGATGTTTGTGTGAGTTTATAGTTAGCCTTGTATGGTTACCGTTCGTTTACTCTCTGTACATGAAGTCGTTAGTTTATGGATGGAATAAATTGGGACTGTAGAATGGGGAAGATGAGTCATTATAAATCTATAGCAAGAGGGTACTTTGGTAGCCGGGTTGCCAATTTAATGATGTCGAGATGGAGTCGAAGCCCGGATATAGTGTCGCTAGCTGTTCGCCGGAGCCTGGAATACAAAATTATAGGCGTGAACATCGCATGTTATGTTCACTACACGCCGGTATTGGACTGTTACTAGGTATATACTCGGCATACGATGATCAGATAAGTCTGGCCACCCTCACTCAGAATCAGCAGAGCCTAGAGAGAATCATGGAACAGAAGTTCTATGACTTGGATGTCAAAGTAACGGAAGTTCAGTCTGCAGTGGAGCAGCTCCAGGAGGACATGCAGGAGAGGAGAGGCAGGACTACCACTCATGCCTTTGCCAGAGTGCCAAGAGGTCCGAGGTCATCTGCCGTGCCAGTTGCTGACACAAGAGCCACCACCTCAGCACCAGCCACAGCCTCAGTTCCACCAGCTCCAGCATCTACTTCAGCTCCAACTCCAGCGACTACTTCAGCATCTACCGAAGCCTTCGTCCTTGGAGTGATCCGGACTCCACCACCACCTGAAGATCAAGCCTGAGCGTCGATCTAGTGCTATGCATTTTCTAGGAACTTTTTGGTAACTTGTTGCCAAAGGGGGAGAAGATGTATAGATCATAGGCTTCGAGAGAGAGTGTGTTGCTTTTCTCTCTTGCTTTATTTGGTTTTTTTCGAACTTGTTTGCTTTTGAGTGCCTGAGATACTACGTCATTATTTGTGAGACATTGATGATCATGTGTTTGATCATAAGCTACACTTAATGCTTGCTTAATACTATTATCCTATCTATCATGTGTGATCATTCACTTTTCTTGGTGATGAGTGCATGTATTTCATTCTTATCATTTTGAGCGCTCCACCAAGATGTATGTGACATGGAAGAGTAACCCATGACTCTAACTCTTTGTGCATTTGCAGTCCAAAGCAAATTTTAAATATGCACAAATTTAGGGGGAGCTCTTACTTATCACATACTTCTCAAAGCGACGATATATTTCTTGCTTATTATCATTTGTCGAAGCTTTGATCTATATGTTGTCATCAATTACCAAAAAGGGGGAGATTGAAAGTGCAACTATCCCTAGGTGGTTTTGGTAATTCATAACAACATATAGCTCATTGAGCTAATGCTATTCCAAGATGATTATTTCAGGAAAGCTCAATGATTGGCATGGCATGGATGTGAAAGTGGAACCCTCAAAATGCTAAGGACAAAGGATTGGCTCAAGCTCAAAAGCTCAAGACTCTTCATTTTATATTTTAGTGATCCAAGATCACATTGAGTCTTTAGGAAAAGCCAATACTATCAAGGAGGGATGAGGTGTTGCTTAATGAGCCTCTTGCTTCATGTTCTTAGTGATATGCTCCAAAACCCTCAACTACTTTCCCATATCCACATATGACCTAAACCCTAAGCCAAACTCGGTCCTACCGATTCTTCCTATCCGGCGCCACCGAGTTTCACTTGTCATTAGCCACTGCCAAACCCTAGCAATTCGGTCCTACCGATAGGGATCTCGGTCTCACCGAGATGGGGTTGTAAACTCTCTGTTTCCCTTTTGTAACTTTTCGGTCCCACCGAAAGAGCGAATCGGTCCCACCGAGATTGCAATGTAAACTTAGTGTTTCCCCTTTGTAACTTTTCGGTCTCACCGAGTTCCACTCGGTCTCACCGAAAGAGCAAATCGATCCCACCGAGTTTGCCTGACCAACTCTCTGGTTAGCTAATTACCAAATTCGGTCTCACCGAGTTTGTGTAATCGGTCTCACCGAGATTACGTTATGCCCAAACCCTAACCATATCGGTCCTACCGAGTTGCATGTCAGTCCCACCGAAAATCACTAACGGTCACTAGGTTTACATTTTCGGTCCGACCGAGCTTATTGATTCGGTCCCACCGATATTTGAAAATTGTGTAACGGTTGGATTTTGTGTGGAGGCTATATATACCCCTCCACCTTCTTCTCATTCGGGGAGAGAGCCATCAGAACACACATACCATTCCAACTCATATGTTCTGAGAGAGAACCACCTACTCATGTGTTGAGACCAAGACATTCCATTCCTACCATATGAATCTTGATCTCTAGCCTTCCCAAGTTGCTTTCCACTCAAATCTTCTTTCCACCAAATCCAAATCCCATGAGAGAGAGTTGAGTGTTGGGGAGACTATCATTTGAAGCACAAGAGCAAGGAGTTCATTACCTACACACCATTTGTTACTTCTTGGAGAGTGGTGTCTCCTAGATTGGCTAGGTGTCACTTGGGAGCCTCCGACAAGTTTGTGGAGTTGAACCAATGAGTTTTAAGGGCAAGGAGATCGCCTACTTCGTGAAGATCTACCGCTAGTGAGGCAAGTCCTGTGTGGGCGATGGCCATGGTGGGATAGACAAGGTTGCTTCTTCGTGGACCCTTTGTGGGTGGTGGCTTCTTCATGGACCCTTCGTGGGTGGAGCCCTGTGTGGACTCGTGCAACCGTTACCCTTGGGTGGAGCCTTGTGTGGACTCGCGCAACCGTTACCCTTCGTGGGTTGAACTCTCCATCAACGTGGATGTAGGATAGCACCACCTATCCGAACCACAGGAAAAACATCTGTGTCTCCAATAGCGTTTGAATTCTCCAAACCCTTCCCTTTACATTCTTGCAAGTTGCACGCTTTACTTTCCGCTGCCAATATACTCTTTGCATGCTTGCTTGAATCATGTGATGATTGCTTGACCCGTCCTAAATTAGCTAAAATCTGCCAAGAACTAAAATTGGGAAAAGGTTAAGTTTTTATTTGGTCAAGTAGTCTAATCACCCCCCTCTAGACATACTTTCGATCCTACACTAAGTTTGACGGACGAAGCAACCATCATTTCACTCTTCGCTGAATCCCCTTCTCCCTCACCGTCTTCAAGAAAGGCAACACTCGCATCTGCCACTGTTCTTCTCTCCGAACAAAAGGGAAGGTAAGCGGATCCGTGATGTTGGTATATTTTCGTTCAGAGAAAAAAAGAACTTTTGCAAGAGTAACCGATCCTCACTCTCTTTTTTGTTTCATTGTCATTGCGATTGTGTTTTCCTTTTAGTGGTCTCCTAGTATTCGTCAGTTTCATGATGGACCAAGGAGAACCAGGCAAAGATCTGCCGATATTGGAGCAGACGCGGGAGGCTGATCCCCATGAGACAGAGAGCTCCAAGAAGATGGAGGCAACCACCGAGGAGACCCCAGATACTGAGATGGTCAATGCCCCATTTGAGGTTACAGCCCCCGTGGTACTGCAGGAGCAGTTTTCCCCCTTCGAGGATGTGTCCCCCTCCGCTGAGCTGCCCAAGGTGATTTCCTTCTTTGCCGATCTCGATTGTGGTTTCATCTAAGTATGTGGTGATTTTTTTAGAAAAGGAAGTATGTGGTGATTAATAATGCAAAATTTTATTAGCTTCGATGCCATGGTATACGTAGTGGTTTAAATAACTTGTGTTTCTTATACTGAAAAGTAATTCAGAATTTGTTTCTGTTTCAATTAGAGCCCTGATGCAGACAAGGATTGTGTGGTTGTACATGTCACTCGCTATGAGGCGGACGACCTGAATATACGCACTGGGAAAACAGAGTTCTTAGGCTGTTGGATCCTGGAAGCCATTTGCGGTTATACCAATGAAGAGTTGTATTCCAGCCTCACTGTTGTCAGGCGTGTTGTCCAGGGTGTACTGAAGCACAAGAAGTTCAAAGCTACTCCTTCGTTTGTGAGGAATACTGTTCTTGTCAAGCTTACGCAGGAAGATGACGTGGCATGCCTCCACAAACAAGTTTATCAGTGGCAAGGCCACAAGGTTGTCTTCATGAAGGTTCACAGGATTGAGCTGCTGCGGGACGTCCTCGATGATGTTCATGGCAAGGTCCGTCTTGTGTCCAGCCCAAATTAGATCGAGGCATGAAATAGTTGCCCCAGCTAGTGTTTAATAGTAGTTTGGATTGTGTCTAATTATCCGAACCTTGCCTGTTATCGACCCCTCTGGGGCTAGTACTCTGTTTGAATCCGTCTATGGGAACTGCTGCTACTTTTGTGTGCCCGTGAATCATGTGAGAACCATCGTAATTGTTGCCGAAACAGATGCGTCCTCACTAGTTTTTTCATGAATATGGCATGGTAAGACATAAGTTGTCACGGTTTATCATACGAGCAGTGTGTGTTTTGATGAAATAGAGCACTCGTTCGAGAACCGTGCGCCGACGTATACATAAGTACTTGTAAACACTGTTGGTGCTACCCCACTTGTAAGCAGTTGTGCAAAACACGGCACATTGGCTCAGCTCGCTTCAACACTAGGCTATCGACCAGCTAACAATCAACAATCTGCTGTCTGACATATAAGCAACTATGTATCTTGTTACAGTGGTTCATGCAGTTAATTGAGGCCACAATGTAATAAATTCCAAACATTCACACGCTAGTCCAGCGCTCATGTGGAACACTCACATTAAACTCGTCTTCATAAAAAACTTGAAAAGCATAAGTTAAGCAATTTTATACATCTCAATGATTCATAGAACATAACAAACATATACTAGTTCACAGCAAAAGACAAAGTTGTGAGAAGGTTTACAAATCAGGAAAAAACAAGCAAGGCTTCTCTCTGAGCAAAGGGCCTCCCGGCAGGCTTAAATTTCCTGGAGTTCACTCTGGTTTTTTCTTGTTGCCACCATTCAGGGTTAGGTTCTCTCATTCCAGAATAACCAATTATAATTGTGGTCTCAGCTGGAATGCTGAACTGAACCATGCAGTGTACTGACCAGCTGAAATGCTTGTGCATTCCACTAAATTTAAGCACCGCTATTTGCAGAAATAAGCAGACCACAATGCCTCTTGTCCGCGCACCTGTCCAAAAAACCGCCGTGCAGCCGTGCCAGCTAGTCCCTTGGTCCATGGATGAACTGGTAGAAAGTGCATTCCGGACTAGGATGCAGTTGTTTTCGCTCGTCCCTGCACTGCAATCAGGAAGTAAAACGTACGAATCAGCTTCTTTTAGATTGCGTTGGTCATTCTACCTTAGTTACTACCAATGTAGGGATACCTTGAAGACGGGAGGTTAGACGACGACAGACGAGGGATAGCCATCTCATTTTGCGCAGTTGTACTAAAACTGAGGTGTGTGCTTTTGATTGCGCGGATAGAAACGATACGGAGACAGACATCCCGAAATGATATGGAGACAGACATCCCTGTTTGCGCAAATAAGAAATACGGTTATTTAAACAGTGACAGATATTACTACTTTCCCCCGTTTCCTCTTAGAACCAAGTCCTAGATTCATGCTACAGCTTTCCCACTTTCTTCCCTGTTTGAACCAACGCTTTGAGTCGACTGTATGAAATAGCTTTACTTCTAATAATAGTAGAAGTCTAGGTGGCTTTGGAACAGCGGACGGAAGTAGAAAAGGATCCACACGAAGGGAGCTGGGGCAGTAGAGCAAGGCAGGTTTCGAAGGAATATATACCTGAGGGTCGTCGGCATGTCGCAAAGACGGCGTCGGGAGGCCGCATCTTGGCCACAATACCGCAGGGAGGAAGAAGGGGTCGGAGGCCCTCCCGAGCCGGCGCTCTCTCGGAGAGAACGGCACGGCCGCCGATCGGGACGCGCGGGCAGCCGTTGGTCTCCTCCCTCGCCGCCGACGACAGCGTGAACGATGCACCTACACCCCTGCCCCGGTCGAGGTTGTCCGGCCGGATTTGTGACCAGCCGTGAGCTGAGAGAGAGTGTGGCCACCTATGTGTTGCTTAGATCTGGAGAGCATGAGAGAGTGAACGAGAGGAACCCTAGTAAAGCAAGCGCTAAGGCTCCTGCTTTTATATATAGTGGAGTGATTTTGTTGTACCAGCTTCAAAAAATGCGCTCCTACGTGTACCCGCGAGTGGGTGTGAGAGAACTAGTGCGTGCGTGCACCGCTTCTCTTCGTGAGAGTACAATATACTATGCCCAAAGAACGTTCGCGCAAGAGTAATAGTACAAGTGTGTGACGTGTGAGCTAAAATAAAATGTGCGCGTCTTTTGTTTTTTAGAAGTTCTGAGGGTAGGGTGTGAAGAGCACATATGTGCGTGACGTCTACCTGCAGATAGACGGTGGGTGCGACGTGCGAGTCTGCGAGAGGACTCGGGAGAGTCGTGACTCGTGAGGGTGCGTGTGCGTGAGAGAGAGGGGGGCACGTATCAATGCAATGCATGTGTCCGTAAATCATTATCCGACAAACGTTCGCCACAAGCCTTTTCCTGACGAACGCCGTAAGAACCGTTAGATCGGCATCCGACAGTGTCAGTTTTGCCATGTCATTTAACAGAACAGCCACTCCTCCTACACACAAATCTTCCACGTGAGTGTTAGCAACTGCCGTATGCTCCATCCGTTCCGAAATGCAGTGCATATAGCTTTATTGAAAATTCGAACCTCGCAAACTTTTACCGAGTTTTCGTGTACCAAATTGCACATGTAGAATACCATGTATATGTCATTTCATTCATCTTCGAGAGGTAACTATAAAGTTGGGTGAGGAGTCTACAAAGAAAGACCATCGTATCACCCGCAGCAATTTCAAGCATCCTTTAGTGTCGAGGAATATCATAGGAACTCTATATGATATGATTTTTATAGGATTTTTTCCTTTAGAGCCAATTGGTTCATAGGAATAGATTCATATACTCCACATTTCAAAGGAAATAAACATGATATCATTTCTATAGCTTTAGAGCCACTTGGTTCATATGAATGGATTCCTATACTCCCTTAATTTCAAAGGAAAATAAACATTAGCGTATATTCAATAGAAAAGTTCCTATGATATGAACCAAATTACATCTCTTTTCTAATCCCTCCTCATAGGAATTGAGATACATGTCATCTCTAGATTCAATAGAAAAGTTCCTATGATGTGAACCAAATGACATCTCTTTTCCAATCCCTACTCATAGGAATTGAGATGCTCCATGTCATCTCTTTCCCTACAACTTCCATGTATACATCTTCTATTCCTAAATAGATAGTACAACCCACTAGTAGCTTTTTTCCAAAACATGCAACTATGGCACAAGAACTATATAGTGTGCCAATAACTTTGAAAGATGGTCGCTGGATGAAGCTAACCCGACAGTGCAGAGATAGGCAAATCCGAGCACTACTGGCCGTTGGATATCATCAACATTCCACCAGATCTGCCACATGTACAATTTAGAAGACTCCATGGTTGAACTTAAGCATAAATCACAAACCTCAAAACACAAGCACTTCACCTTTGTTCTAGAATCTTTTGTATCATAATTGATTATTTTTTTCTAAATGAATTGCCATTATTTGTTTTTTATTTTATGATTTACACCCTCCGTTCCAAAATAGATGACCCAACTTTGCACTAACTCAAAGTTAGTGCAAAGTTGGGTCATCTATTTTGGAACGGAGGGAGTACAATGCACAACCCCATGAATCTTAACATTTTTATAAAACTTATTGATTTTGAATGAGATGAACTATAAGAACTAAACGAACATCTACATCTTGCATATATGACTCAAAGCTTTACATGCTATAGTGTGTACTTATTCATAATTTGGTTTCGAAATCTCATGCTTTCAATACATGTGTACTCCCTCCGTCCGCGAATAAGTGTACTTCTAGCCTTTGTTCTAAGTCAAAGTTTTA
>NC_053024.1:522251805-522266759 GCF_003073215.2 Triticum urartu
CGAGAGAGATGGAGGACGGTAGAGCCTTGGACGAACCCATGGCCAAGTTGTTGAGTGTGGTGCGGTGGCCGTCTGTCGGCGGCGGGGAAGCAGATCCGAGGCGGCGAACGACGGCGTAGCGGGAACAGCTCCGGTGCGGTGGACGGTTGCGACAGTGGAGCGCAGCAGTGAGGCGCAGGACGGCGTGGTCGGAGTGGTTCTGGTACGGCGCACGTCGGCGTCGGCGTCGTGGAGGCAGCTCTGCCTCGGCTTCAGCTGCTAAGTCCTTGAGGGCGTTGCGGTTGCGGCCGTTGGACGACGACGTCGGGGTACCGGCTCCGGCGTGATGGAGGAGGGCGCGGTGGATTGGCGCTATGGGGTGGAGGACGGAGGAGGCTGGGGTTTGCGGCTGGTGGAGAGGGCGTTTTGCGCCCACGGAGTATGAATGGGGAAACGGAGGGAGGCGGGGAACTAAGGGGGAACAATGTTTCGGTTTGAGACGCGCTTGTTTGAAATTTGGGGAAAGTTACAAACTTTGCCCCCATCTAAAATTTCAGACATATTGCGGGTTGGGGGTAGGACAGCAATCTCAGGTGTCCCAAATGTGGGCGGGATAGATTTCGGCCGAGCGCATGGGTGTTTAGGCGCCCACGGCGTATGAATGCTTCTCGGAGGCGGTTGAGACTGGCGTCTTGGTGAAGTTACAAACCTACCCCGGTTTAGACCTTTGGACATCGGGCCGATAGGCTACACGGGCCAGAGTCAGGACAGTAATTTCCTACCACCAAACATTAGTCTCGCGCGGTTTCGGGTGACCAGAGGCCTATTTGGCGCTTCGTTCAATATTTGGGAGCAGAAGCATTAACGTTTTCGGTTCTCTTGAATTGAACTTTCAGGATTTGTCAAACTTCACAAATCTTTACTCTTGAAAATCCTAAAGCTACGATTATTTTGGAATGGAGGGGGTACATTTGAATATACATTGTACACGAGTATATATTAAAAAATATGCAACTTACCTCAGTTCATGCATGGTTCCAGATATAATCTCCTTGGTTGCAAAAAAAAGTTAGACATGCGTATGAATATATATAGCATGTTCAAATGCACAACAAAGATTGATGATGTGATAGCCTGGCTTATTAGGCATGGTAGACTACTCATATCAATAAGGAATTCTTATTTTCGGAGCCCATTCGGAAAGAACTCCAAAGTTAAGCATGCTCAGCTTGGAGTAGTTTCAGGATGGGTGACCGACCGGGAAGTTGCTCCCGGGTGCGCACGAGTGAGGACAAAGTGCGCAAAAAAGACTAGTATTGATCTGTGGGGCCAGTCTAGATCCCGCCAGGAGTAACGACCACCGGCGGGTGTGTCCGGGGCGTTACAAGTTGGTATCAGAGCCGACCCTCGCGGTTACACGGATGTTTGCGGACAGGTGCGCGGTCATGTTGTTCATGACGTTTGTGACCCGTCGTGGCACCCGGCATGGCACATGTACCGGACTGGATGCACAGACGTATGTGCCAAGAGGGAACGTTCCTGTGGCCCGACGAGGACGTCGGTTCCTCTGAGTGGGGGTGTATGTGATAGCCTGGCTTATTAGGGATGATAGACTACTCATATCAATAAGGAATTCCTTCTTTTCCGGGAGCCCATTCGGACAGAACTCCAAAGTTAAGCGTGCTCAGCTTGGAGTAGTGTCAGGATGGGTGACCGACCGGGAAGTTGCTCCCGGGTGCGCACGAGTGAGGACAAAGTGCGCAGAAAAGACTAGTATTGATCTGTGGGGCCAGTCTAGATCCGCCAGGAGTAACGACCACCGGCGGGTGTGTCCGGGGTGTTACGATGCCCCCTTTTACATCGATTTACAAATGCCATTATCTCGGGTTCAAATAGATGAATGCACTTCCTATGAATTCGAATCTTCGAAACCCCCTTTATGTTGAATTCGACATGTATTCTATTTCGTAGCTAGCAATTTGGAATGTATCCATGCAAGTGACAAATGTATAAAGTGCTTCACACTAACAACATGGAGTGCACTAATTAATGTTTATATATGAATTGCAAAAGCATCCATTGCCTGTATTTCAAACCGCTCTCACTCTATGGATCGATAATATGAAATAAACACATGCACATGCTAGAATTCAATAGAGTATGGGTGTCTGATAGACCGATTTTCGTCCATACGCAATTTGCAAAATTCATGATCTCATCCAAAAATAATAATGCCATTTATATTTTAATTTAATGCGTAGAACCGCCTTTTACACGTAGATGCACTATGCCTCGGCCCGTTCTCACAAACGCGCTATATATCTCTCTATCTACACATAAGTGCACACACTTTATATGCATCAGCATTTCTCTTTCACACATGCTCACAATCTCTCTCAGGGTGTCGGGGAGTCTCACGCACATGCTCTCTCTGTTTCTCTCTCTCTCTCTTTCTGACTACTATGTACCACTCTTTTCACTAATCTCAGTTGGAAAACACTATTTCTCTCACATGCATATATACACACGCACGGTCTCTACTAGCCCTCTATACGCACATATATGTGCCTACGTGTCCCGCATGCACATTATCTTTAGGCCTCTCTCGCACACATTGCCCCCCCCACAGACACACCTCTCTCTTAGTAGTTGGCAGATATGATTCCATCATATCATTCGGTAGGATATCCCTGACTGTTAGGATGGATGGTAATACGAGGCAAAGTTTTACCCTAGTTCGGACCCTTGCAGTTGAGGAAAAAGCCTACTCCTGGTACTGTATATTAGTGATAGGGGTGTGTACAAAGTACACGTGAATACCAGGCATTGTGCGTGTGTGTATACTATCGACGAACTAGCCCCCAAGCTTCTATAACATACTGGGGGCCTAGGGTTACAAATCATATATAGTCGGCTTATCACCAGTGGGGATAGAGTCCTCCGCGACTCTGGTAGCTAGCTTCGTGTTGTACGCCGAGTCCTCCACATGGGTCTTCGTATAACGCTCTCGGTCCAACCTATGTGGCGCAGGATGGAACCGACCCATGAGTCCTCATGTTGACCCACCACAACTAGAAATGATGTGCCCACCACACCACACACGCAATCGGCCACTAAGAAAATAAGCATATACAATAGTACAATGTTATACATGAAAGTTAATTGCATGGTGCATCCAAAAATATTTGTTCTGCATTGTGAATGTTTATATATTCTCCTAAAATATTAGTCACGGGAAAGAGAAACGAAGGGCATATCTCTCCTTGTCTCCACCGGGACACCCCCTCTTTCTACACCACTTTCACATACGCACACAAACTATCTCTCGGCCCTCTAAAAGTATGCATGCCCACGACACATTCACGCGTGACGGTCACTGTATTTCAAGCTAAGGCACTATACGGTCACTGGACTTCAGAATATGCTCATTACGGTCACCGTATACATTCTCGTGGTGATCATACGGTATCTAGCTCACGATACGTCTCCATATTTTCTTGATGACACTGACGGACTTTGCATTTGATGCGTGCTCCGTATTTTGTTGACGACACTTACGGTCATTGTATTTGAAGCGAAAGCACGATATGGTCACTGGACTTCAGAATAAGCTCATCACGGTCACCACATACATTTTGTCGTGCTAACCAACATGTGGTTGGATGGTTAGGAGGACAGTGGTTTCTCGAGCCCACCAGGGTTAAAGTCCCGGTGCTCGCATTTATCCTGGGTTAATTTCAGTATTTTCGGCGATGTGCGTTCAGTGGGAGGAGACGTTCCACTCGACTACGAGGCACCTATGGTGACTTCGTAAAATCTCAAGATCATATGCTGGCTCACTCTCTCGAAGGTGCTCATAGGGGTAGGGTCTGTGTGTGTGCGCTTATAGCGGTGAGTGCTTGCGCGTATATATGAGCCCTTGCGTCTGTACCGTGTTAAAAAAATATGTCATGATTATACGGTCACTGGCTCACCCGTACAACTCCGTATTTTGTTGATGACACAATCAATTGACCAGTCAAACGTTCCACGTGGCGCAACTAGTGTTGCACCATCGGGCGCGTAACCGTGGGGCCCACCTGTCAGCCCATATATGAAAGAAAGAAATGGTAGTTTGAGTTGTACTGTGTTAATAAAATACATTTTAGGGTGATCATACGGTCACTGGCTCACCATACAGCTCCGTAATTTGTTGATGACACGATCAATTGACCAGTCAAACGGTCCACATTCAGCAGCGCACATTACCATAGGGCCCACCCGTCAGCGCGTATATGAAGGACAGAAATGGTAATAAATTAGTGGTCAGTGGGTACTCGAAGTCGTGAGACCTCTGGTTGGCAGTCGCCGGCGGTGGGGGCGCGTTGATTGGGCGGTGGGGTGGGGATCGCCGGAGAAAAAGCTCGGCGCGGGGGGGCCTAGAGGGATGGCCGGTGCGGTGGCGGACCGACGTGGGAGTGGTTTCGGGGCGGGCGGGGCGGTGTGGGGCGGGCCGGCCGCGGGCGGCGGGGGTCGGCGGTTTGGCCGGTGGTGGCTGGCGCTCAGGGGGGTGGAGTTTGATGATAAACTGCAGGCCCTTGATTTTCGTATCCAATGACTAGAAAATCTAATGACCAGAGATGAAAAAGTCAGTCGACTGACGTGTAGCCTCACCCGCACGTACACATGCACGCACGCAAGACACGCATGCATGCAGGCGTGCAACACTGACACGTACACATAACGAACACACGCACGCATGCAGGCGTGCAACACTGACACGTACACATGCACCACTACAAGAAATATGTCAACTTATGACCTTCTATCAGTGACCCTCGAAGAATTGGTCATAAATTTATGACCATTTTAGACCAATTGGTCAAAAGCTGTTCAGGGGGCTCCAAACCCTAAACCATTGCGACCATTTTGGTCAGAAAGGTCGTAATTTCCTTACACGAAATGGTCACAAAGCAAACAGTGCTAGTCCGCTGCCTTATTTCTAGTTGTTAATGACCAATATAGATGGTCATAGCCTTGTAGATTGTGGTGGGTTGTGATGACTAGGCGCCATCTCATCAGTTTTGCCTATGTGTCATGTCCATGTGGCAGTTTTTGCCCTAGGTTGTGAAGCAACCTATATTTCTATCATTCCCAAAATTCCCAAAAAAATCTCATAAATTCTTTGGGGCATATCTTCATCAAATATGTAAAAATCCTTCCTTGCCTAGTTCAAAACTAATTCAACAATATTCATTTTCCTATTCTGTTCACAACAACACTTTATGAAGGAAGTGCTATTTATATATTCTTGATTGCCCTCGGAATTTTTGGGCACTCTTTCCTATCCAAATTATTACCGCATGACAAAATTCAGCTCCATTTGCCTAGCAAATCTTCCTCGGCAAATTTCCAAAGTTTTTGTCCACCTAGAAGCATTGTGAAGGAAGTACCTTTTTTATATCTCTAAATGACATGAAATTTATACAGTTCCTTCATATGCCCAAATTATCAACCTCCTCCAAATTGCAGCTCAGTCAAATCATCTATGTGAGCCCAGGTTCAATTTATATTTTATGGCCAAATTGGCACGTTGCAAAGCAAGTGTTATATAGACCCCTCCTATTACCCTCAAACTTTTCGGGCACTCTTCCATACCCAAATCATTGCCACATGATAATATTCAGCTCAATTTTCCTAGTAAATCTTTCTCGGGAAATTTCCAAAGTTTCTACCTCGAGAGAAGCTTTGTGAAGTAAGTACTAGCTAGGCTTACCCAAATGATCTGAAAATTTACCAGCGCATGACCATACCTAAGTAACTTACCTACACCAATTTTGAGCTCATTTCATTCATCCAATCTCTCTCACTAGTTTTCCCAAGTTTCTGTCCATAGAAGAGCATTGTGAAGGAAGTACTACTTTGGCATGTCCAAATGGTATCAATTTTCTACAATGCTTTCCTATGCCCAAATAACCATCCTCCACAAAATTTCAGCTCACTCCATTCATTATTTTGAGCCCAGCTTCAACATTCATATTTTTGTCCAGCGTGGTACTTTGCAAAGCAAGTACCACCTAGGATCCTCCTTTTGAGCTAAAAATTTGTGAAGACATTCTCCTTAGTAGATGATCATCCTCAGCCAAAACTCACGCCCATTGGCCATGTGCATTTCCCGTACCGCTAATCAAACACTTGGCTGCTAATTCATGTTTGAGCATCGATCGGTCTCCTCGTGAGAATCTTATGTTGTAATTTTCTTCCTAGCACCAACCTGGGGAGTGCCCAACCCACTAGACATGCCTAGGCCGCCCAGAACACATGGCAACATTACGGTCACGCGGTGACCACGCGACGGGCATGCGAGTTTACGCGCTCTAGAGTTGGGGCCCTCGGCCACCGCCCAAACCTCGACGTATCGCCACCAAACCATGTATTTATGATTAAATAGGTCCTTATGTAACTAGAAATGATTTTTGGAAAAAATAAATAGCAAACTATGAGGCAGCTGCAGTTCAAATTTGACCCGCTTCCAGCTGAATCGGCGGAAATTTGTCTTTTTCACGAGAGGTGGATCAAAACTTTTTACACCCAACCATTTTGTCAATTGTGCATTAAATATGGCCTAGTATTTTATAAAAATGATTTGGTCCAATTTTGCAACAATTATTTGGTAGTTCCTTCACAAAAAAACCTCCTTTCGGGCACTCGAAAAATGGAAAATGGTTTTTTCGTCCAACGAAAATGAAAACTTCCTTGGCAACATTGTTTGCCATTCCAATATGCACCCTTGTGCACAATATGAGATCATTTGAACAAACTATGCCATGGATGTGGCCATAAGATTGATCATTTGGCTTGAAAGCCATTGATCTCCACACGTGATAGCTCGTTTCTGAGAACACTTTTTTAAAATAATTGCCGTATTACAAGTTTATTATTTTTCCTAGGAACTTGGCCACATATAATGACACAATGCGAAGGTTTCCCAATTTTTTGATTTTTTTTGAATTTTTTATGCCCGTTTCAAAATGCGGTCAAAACGGCGGGAATGACCGTTCCTAGCTAGTGGTTGAATCTTGGAATTTTTTTGGTGTTTCTATGATTAAATAGATACTTATGTACCTAGAAATGATTTTTGAAAAAAATAAAGAGCAAACTACAAGGTAGCTACAGTTCAAATTTGACCCGCTTCCAACTGAATCGGCGGAAATTTGTCTTTTTCATGAGAGGTGGATCAAAACTTTTTACACCCAACCATTTTGTCAATTGTGCATTAAATATGGCCTAGTATTTTATAAAAATGATTTGGTCCAATTTTGCAACAATTATTTGGTAGTTCCTTCACAAAAAAACCTCCTTTTGGGCACTCGAAAAATGGAAAATGGTTTTTTCGTCCAAAGAAATGAAAACTTCCTTAGGCAACATTGTTTGCCATTCCAATATGCACCCTTGTGCACAATATGAGATCATTTGAACAAACTATGCCATGGAATGTGGCCATAAGATTGATCATTTGGCTTGAAAGCCATTGATCTCCACACGTGATAGCTCGTTTCTGAGAACACTTTTTTAAAATAATTGCCGTATTACAAGTTTATTATTTTTCCTAGAACTTGGCCACATATAATGACACAATGCGAAGGTTTCCCAATTTTTTGATTTTTTTTGAATTTTTTATGCCCGTTTCAAAATGCGGTCAAAACGGCGGGAATGACCGTTCCTAGCTAGTGGTTGAATCTTGGAATTTTTTTGGTGTTTCTATGATTAAATAGATACTTATGTACCTAGAAATGATTTTTGAAAAAAATAAAGAGCAAACTACAAGGTAGCTACAGTTCAAATTTGACCCGCTTCCAACTGAATCGGCGGAAATTTGTCTTTTTCACGAGAGGTGGATCAAAACTTTTTACACCCAACCATTTTGTCAATTGTGCATTAAATATGGCCTAGTATTTTATAAAAATGATTTGGTCCAATTTTGCAACAATTATTTGGTAGTTCCTTCACAAAAAAACCTCCTTTCGGGCACTCGAAAAATGGAAAATGGTTTTTTCGTCCAACGAAAATGAAAACTTCCTTGGGCAACATTGTTTGCCATTCCAATATGCACCCTTGTGCACAATATGAGATCATTTGAACAAACTATGCCATGGATGTGGCCATAAGATTGATCATTTGGCTTGAAAGCCATGAATCTTCACGCATGATAGCTCGTTTCTGAGAACACTTTTTTAAAATAATTGCGTATTACAAGTTTATTATTTTTCCTGGAAACTTGGTCACATATAATGACACAATGCGAAGGTTTTCATTTTTTTGATTTTTTTGAATTTTTTATGCCCGTTTCAAAATGCGGTCAAAACGGCGGGCTTGACCGTTCCTAGCTAGTGGTTGAATCTTGAAATTTTTTTGATGTTTCTCTGATTAAATAGATACTTATGTACCTAGAAATGATTTTTGGAAAAAATAAAGAGCAAACTATAAGGCAGCTGTAGTTCAAATTTGACCGCTTCCAACTGAATAGCGGAAATTTGTCTTTTTTCACAGAGGTGGATAAAATCTTTTGACACCCAACTATTTTGGTCAATTTGCATTAAATATGTCCTAATATTTTAAAATTGATTTGGTCATCAATTTTGCAATAAATATTTGGTAGGTCCTTCACAAAAAAACTCATTTTGGGCACTCGAAAAGAAAATGTTTTTTTGCAAAAAACTCATTTCGACGACACCTTTTTAAAGATATTTATCTTATTCATGTTGTTATTTTTTCTGAAAACTTGTTCACATTTTGGTGACACAATGAGAAGGTTTTTCCATTTTTTTAGAATTTCTTGATCAAAGTAGCTTAAATGATTTTAACATAATTAATTTTAAGTCACTACGACCATTAGAATGGTCCATAACATCGTACTGCATTCTGATTGGTCCGTGGACATATCATGCGGATCGTGCATCCAACACCGTCCGGTTGCTCGGGGATCCAACGGCTGTCCTACCCATCACACCAACCCCGAACCCTAGCTATGTCCTCTGGGTCAATTTCCATCCACCCCCCCCCTCCCGCCTCCTTTCTTTTCCTCGCTCCCCGTTCCCCTCCCTTCCTCACCCGTGCAAACCCTAGCTCCTCTCGATCCCATCCCCTTCCTCCCCGCTAGCTCCACCGATCCTCCCCTCGATCTCGTCGGAGTGGGCGGAGATCGGGCCGCGGCGATTCCCCAACCACAACGCAATGCCCAAATCAAGCCTCCCCCCTCCTCCGCCGCACCCATCCCCATCCCCACTCCAATCGCGCCGCCTGCCCCCGTCGACCGCTCCGCCCCGCACTGAGTCGCCGCACACTGGTGAGTGAGCTTGTTTCTCGTATCACCCAAAGCCGTGGATGGCCCTAATTAATTCCCCCCAATTTTGTCCCCTCGCAGGCCGCGGCGCCGTCGCCGTGCACGGGATGTGCGGCGGCCCGTCCCCCAGCGACCAATCCTGCAGATTGGAGACGGCCTGCGCGCCCTCATGCGCGAGCTCCAGGTGCGCCGCGGTTTGCCAGCGACCAGGACGACGCGACGGCCCTCACATAGTTGCTCCTTCTTCACATTCGCGCGCCATGGATGTCCCTCTTCTGGTCCTGGCAACAGTAGTGGCTTATTTTACCTTAACTATCCTGGTGCAATTGCTGAATCCGTAACAAATGGCAACCAGCAACACTGGCTACCAGGTAGCTGCTGATGTTCCCTTCTCTACTAGTGTTGTTTTCCACCAACATGGAGGTATGTGTGCACTGTCGCTTATCAGCAGCCTTTCCTTGTGCAGCGCTCTACGACGGCAGGAAAGAGGAAACCAAGGCCCCCCTCAGATACTACCAGGCTTGGGCAATAATGATAATGTGAAGCCCTGACGTGTCGTCGATGGTACATTTAGATTTAGGGCCTTATAACAGACAAAACATTCATATCTTTGAGATGCTTTGCTTGCTTTCTCCATGTAATTGTTGAATAGGGTTTTATATATGGTTTAGTTTTCAGCTATACCACACCGTGATGGTTCATTTTACTCTAGTCTTTTGAGTGGAACCGCGGTTTGGGCGGCATAAGCGGTTTGCTACCAACAGCTTGGATGCATTGCCGAGTTGTCCTGCTTTCGTAAAAGGCTTGGAAAGTTTTATATGCAAAGACTGAGTAGTTTATAGATCCTGTAAAGATAGATCATCATGCTGCTTCAGTCGGAATTTGATACTTTGGCTTACTGGTCCGCCACTTGCAATTTTCAAAAATTGTCCAAATCTGCTTTGGTTACTCACCATTTCCTCTGCGTCCTGGTGTTACTATCCGCCGAATGAGATATGAGAACCCCATCAGCATGCTTGATTATGTCTAATTGAGATGGTGACTATCACTCGTACTCACATTTTGGTAGGCCAGGGAACGTGGTGCTTGTATCCCAATTCAGGCTCAAAATGCGCCCCATTTACTTCACCTCTAGAATATCTCTTTGCTGTTTTTGTGGAATGGTAACATATGAATTGTCATACCTGCTTAAAATCTTAGTCGCTACATGCTAGTAGGAATATTATTTACCAATTCTATGTTCTGCGATAAAACAAATCCATGACAGAGTTGGCAGCAAACAGATTTTACCAGTTCTATCTTTCTGTATAACAAATCCACAACAGTTTTCCAATGACAGTAGCAGGCAAACTAATTTTTATCAATTATTATGTTCTGCGATTAAAACCAATTCTATCGAGGTAAACTGCAGATGCAGATGCGATTTTTATTAATTAGATCTTCTGCGATTAAAACCATATTGGGTAACAACTTGCTTCAACTGCAGATGCCTGTGATTAAAAATAAAGTTTCATTCATCTTATGGTATCTTGTTCTCTGTGATAACTCTTGACTTTGCAAGATACAATGTTGAATTTATTAATATATACCCGCCACAGCCAGTATATGGTGTTGTCTTTATTCGGTTCTGAACTTTGCATATGTTTTATTCAGTTTTACAACTAGGATTAGTTCATGTGTTTATAAGAATTATTGATGCAAACCCACTATGTTTGTGCATAGCAGGGTGACTCAATCTGATTTTTTGGTGTCTTGCTGGTTTTCAGGGCGCGGGTGTGCAGTGGCCGCATGAACATGCTCAGGGCATCATCGGCGGGCGCTCAGGAGACGGGCGAGGTGGATGCTGCCCACCCAGACGGCACACAACATGGGGGAGTCCATCTCCGATGACCATCCCAAGAACGACCATGATAGACCTACAACGGCAGGTAGCATTTCCATCTCCATCTCCCTTCCCCTCTTCCTCGAAGTAGTAGCACATCATCAGGTAGTAGGACGGTGAATACATGTGTGCGGTAGCTTGTTCTGTAACTTGTTCAAATGATAAGAGAGGTTCCCATACAGCATCAGGTAGTAGTATCACATCATCAGCATCAGGTAGTAGCTTGTTCTGTAACTTGTGTCTCAGGTTGTTCAAATGATAAGAGAGGTTCCCATTGTGGTTACAACTGCAATGTGTGATCCTAGCTATAAAATATAAGGGGCAGTCTGAACATTCATTTATAACTCTAATCTAGCTTGAACAAGTAATCGAGGGAGAACTTCCAGTTTCTTTTGTATGGCGTACATGTTGAATGTCGTTGGATGATGATCTAACCATTTTTCTCATCACAAAGTATGCATCGGCAATATAATTTGTAGCATTAGTTAGCTACTGTCGTAGTCTTTTTTAGACTTCTCTTATACGAGTATATGAGCAAGAGTGATGCTATGAGTAAATTTAGATTTTGCTTTAGGCATAAGAATAAGCTGATAAGAACAGAATATTGATACTTTGCATGCTATGAGTAAAATGCTTGGTACTTTGCTTGCCATTCTGGTCTTGTTTTGGTAGTAGTTTGCTTTGCTTCTAGTAGTATCAGTCAACTGACCAGCCTGGAGCAGCTTGGTTTGTACATGATGGTGTTAACTGTGAAAATGCCAAGTGTGAGAAAATTAGACCAGCTGTCCATTTCTTGCCTGAATGCATTCTTTAAACGAGATGATGTGCTAGAGACATGCTACTATATTGCTTGCTATAAACAAGTTGTTTATATGTATTGCCTACTTGACAGTCATAAAGTTGCATTATTTAGCCACTGGTATGGTAGGATATGCCCAAATGTGGTCAGTATAGGAACCAGGGTCCCCTAATTGCTAGCAGAACTTGTGTAATGAGCTCTTGTTACCTTCTATGTTTAGTCTTGTTTTTTTAGTACTTCTGTATTGGTATTCAGAAATAAAATTCATATGTTTTATATATGTTCTTTTAGATAAGTATGTCAATACATAACTAGTAATGTAAATGGTGTGACACAGTTCTAATAAAAATGCAAATAACTTGTGAATGTCAATCTCATGTATCAGGGTCCTGTTCTTGTAAACCTTATGTAAAGCTAAAATTCTTGTGTGCAGGGCGACTAGTGATGTGGCACAGCAAGCAGTAATAGGCACACGAAGCGAGCAGCAGCAGGGGGAGGGGGTCTCTCGAACGTCGCTACTGTCACTGATTGATGATGGATGATCTCTCTCCCTCTCTTGCAAGCGTCTACAAATGCTGGTAGAAATAGAAATGGCAGCTCTAGTCCCATGTTGTTGTAGTCCCATGTAGTTCCTTTTCTCAGACTGCCCTTTGTTGCTTCATTTCTATGTTAATTCAGTCTCTGTTCGAATGTATGTACTATCTATTATCGTGGCTGTGTAATGAATCCTTTTGTGTTGAAAGAAATAAAATGGTTTGGATACATTTGTACATGTTGAGATGTCAAGCTTCTAAATGTATGTTGTGGAGGCCCAAAATAGATTGGATTGTAAAAGGGCCGAGGCCCAAAAAAGAAATGAATTATAGAAGGCAACGTCCTAGAAAATAAAATGGGCCAGGCCCATGTAGCTAGTGAAAATTAACAGAAATAAATATATATTGAAAAGGCCGAATTGTTGGGCTAGGCCCATGTAGAAAATCGAATTGGACCGGGCTGAATCTTGTGCCACGTCAGATTGCCACGCTGGATGCCTACGTGGCCTGGGGAGGTTGCTAGTGACCAAAACAGAACAATAGGCTTATTTTGGTCATAACGTTTGCGACCATTCCAAGAAGAAAGGTCGCTATAGTCAGTTTACGACGGCCAGCTTTTGACCTTATGTTTTTGGTCACAAAAAGGTCACAAATGGAAATTTGTGACCATTCAGTGACCAATAGTGGTGGTCACAAGTTGACATATTTCTTGTAGTGCACTCACAAACACATGCACGTACGCACACATGCATGCAACACTAAAATGTACCCTTGCACGCACGCAACTTCGCACGCCTGAATGCACACAACACACGACGCAAGACACACACTCAACCTATACGTGCATGCACCCTTTGTTAAGGACATGGATTGTTAGGTATTAATCAATCTTATCTGTGATAAGCAGAACATTGATGTTTGCAGCGGTCTTTATGAATCACAACGTATCGAACGGGCTATCAACATAGTAGGCTTATCTACATGAAAAGGAGATGTCACACTCAATGAACAATCATCGGTTTATGAAATGCCCGCTTCTGACCGCCCTGGCCCACCAAAGGTTCCTCTGCTGTGCGCTGCCTGCGTTGGGTCACTGACATGCAGGCCATGTACCCAAAGAGCCCACACGTCAGTGGAAGAACGGCGCGGTGTCCTACGTTAGAGTCGAGGGCGCCACTCGCTGCACGCCCGCTGAACACGCCTCCTTGCCGCATTCAAACGCCTCCATGAAACCCGCCCGTGTGGAAGCCGAGAAACCCACTCTGGACACACGTCCGCATTAAACGCAACGCCGGCCGAGCTCCTCCCGTCGCCGTCTATTTAATCTCCTATTTAAACGAGGCCAAACGCCGGCCAAGAATCGCACACCTCCGCCGCTCCCCTATCTCCTCCTTCACCATTTTGTCCACTCTTACAATGGCTTACGAAGAGTAGTTATTCGCACAAGCCATTTGTCTAGGTTTGTATCTCTCACACACACCCACGTAGGTGGGGGACGTGCACGAAGAGAAGAGGTGCACGCACGGCGCACGTACTCCCGTCTCTTTCCCAACCACACCCGCGCGGGTACACGGTGGAGCTCATTTCTGTACGAAAAGGCAGCCCACGTGGTAATTTGACGTGTACTGGTTGTCCACTTGGTGGAGGGAGGATCGTCTACCACGGGTGAACAAACAAATTGCGACTTGAGCGTTATGTTAAAAAAGAGGCAAACCATGTGGGGCCTACCTTAGAGGCAAGGCTCTATACACTGGAGTACTTTTGATGTGTCCCGTCAACTCGCAGAACGAGGAGAAGCTTGCTTAGTACGCCCTCCCCCCCACGGGCGCGGTGGCTCGCAGGATGAGGTGAAGCTTGCTTACTAGTAGTAGTACTGTACGCCTTACGCCCGCTCCCTCGCCCACGCGCGCGGTGGCTCGCAGGACGAGGAGAAAATTTTACTACTCCCTCCGTTTACTCCTCGTCCCTACTACCTTGGTTAGAGAGATTATCATATTGTTTGGAATATATATGTCTTTAGTACTCCCTCCATTTACTTATACAAGGCCACTATAAAAAAATACATTTTGCATCTATACAAGGCCACAAATAGTAATCGAGACAAAAGTTACTACTCCCTCCTTTCCAGTTTATGGCTCAATTTCAAAATCTCTCCAACCAAGGTAGACGGTGAGTGGTCGAATTAATTTCGTACTCCTAGTTTGCACAAGTAATTAGTATGCTCATTTTTCTCAAGAAGTTATGTTTACCGAGGCATTAATTAGAACGAATGCATGAATGACCACTAAATTTCCATGAACTTTGATAACCCACAAGTATAGGGGATCGCAACAGCTTTCGAGGGTAGAGTATTCAACCCAAATTTATTGATTCGACACAAGGGGGGCCAAAGAATATTCTCAAGTATTAGCAGCTGAGTTGTCAATTCAACCACACCTG